>NC_135871.1:8548602-8848602 GCF_031162955.1 Sander vitreus | reverse complement strand
GTTATGATTACCTAATGTCAGGCCACTAGACCTGCAGAGTGTTATTAAAGATAATGATACAAGAACCATGTGTAGGCTATATTTTATTTATCCTTTAAGCTGCATTCACGCGGCGTCGGCCATCAGATGGTGCGGCAGAAACGCATGTCTTTCCGTTCAGTTTGAATAGAGCTAGTGTGTTCAGGCTGCGGCGGGGGGTGCCACAGGGGGGAGCCAGAAAAAAAACGTAGCAGACTGCAAAATGTTGAGACCGAGTCAACTTTTTGTGAAACGCAACCCAACGTCACGCTGCGGTGGCCAATCATGTAACCTGCGATCAGACTTGTCAATCGGTTCCTCTATTGGTGCCACAAAAAAGTTTTAAAACACTATGAGGGTAAAAAAAAACAAAAAACACAAGCACTGAACTCAAGAGGAGTTTGTGTAACAGCTGAATATTTGCCAAACAACAAAGCACAGTCGCTTGTCTATTTTCTTTCTCTCCCGTGAAATGAAGCTGCCTTTAGGTACGGTCGGAAACGTTGAGATCTATAAACGATCTGACGGAAAACAGTAATTGTGAAATATAAATTTGATTGTGCTACATTGGGGGGTTAAATAACACAACATGACGTCACACAAATGAGCCATTTAAGTGACACTCCCACATTGCCGCACCACCCTGCTGGATCCCCTTTTTGGCTATGGGAACGCAGCCTTAGCCATTCTTTCAGTTTAGGTAAAATTGGTGCAGCTATGACCCCCTTTCCTTTTAATTTCAGGCTATTCTTGATTTAAAATCTACCCTGCTTTCAGTAACTGTAACTGATTACACCAACAAGTTTCAGTAATAGCGTCACAGTAATCCCATTACACATAATCCCTGACTCCTTAATCTCATTGACACACAAGGTACATGAAGGAGAGGAAATTAGTCCCAAGTGATTGGCATGAAATGCCCGATCATCTCATGGTGTCTGAAAGGACAAAAATAACTGTCAAATACTTTGTCAGATGCCATGCCCTTGACAGTTTTGATAGCTTTGTTGTGGTTCTGATTCTGTTTGCAGTTTGGAAACAAAAAGACAAACTGTTCTGAAATTGTTCACCTTTCCCTGACCCCTGATCCTAACCTAGCCTAACGAGCTAGCCTGAAAACGTTTCTAAAAAGTGAATAATGGCAAACTACATTAACTTTAAATGATTATTTTCATATTTGTGTTTTCATGAGGACCTTCAATCCTCATATCACAGAAATAAAACGTGGAAGTTGTAGTGAAATCCTCTTGAGAAGTGAATGTAATGTGGCCTGCTTAGATGTCTGATAGACGGCCATGAGTCTCACATCAGCCATCATTGTCCCTGTGCAACGCAGTGAGTAGTAATTAAATATGCCACTTATGCTTCACTGATTCATTTCCTTCACAATTTCGAAGCTCAGCTGAATACATTTTTTCTGTGCAGAAGGGCTGTATTGTATCCAGTATGGCCTCATTACAAGGGCAGAAGGGCTTGCTGTGGGGGAGGGCAGAGGCAGTGAGGGGGGACAAGCACCCCATGAAGACATTGTGCTTAACATTACTAAATAGCTCAAACGCCACATTGTCCTTCCCAGCCCTCAATTAGTTGGGGTCCTTGTACAAAGCACTGATTTGATACCGGGAGATTTATTTTTGGAGAAAATCCGGCCCTGTGCAGGAAGGAAGCTCTCTGAAAATCTAATGAAGAACACAGCAGTCATGCAGAGTTGTTAGTCCCAGAGCAAACAGAACAAAGCGTCTCTTCAGTGTCTATATGTGTGTTTTTGCAAAAAGGCTAGACCTCTCAGATTTTTTTATTGTGGTGGCTGTAACTGTAGCCTGCTCTAACTGTGCAGGACAGTGTCCAGCCAAAGAGCCTCTTTGCCCTGCCCTCAGGCCTCTTCAGCTTGTGGATCTCCGTGCGGAGGAACGCCTCTTTGGTGGCTGTGACAGGGAGAATTAGGCAAGAGATGCGGGTTCACTTGCCCTGCGTAGGGGCTTATCTTGGGCTAAGCTGAGGGACTAATAGCAAAGCCAGCCTCCGCTCCAGCCGGTCTGAGGGCACAGGGAACCATCTGTCCACTCTGTGGATAACTGACAACAAAGGGGGCAAACATTGAACACGGACTACAAACTAAAAGGCCATTCATTAAGGAGATACCACAAATACAGAAGAGGAGCAAGTATTTTGTATATAAGGTCAGTACTTTAAACTAATCATTCTTGTTGCATTACAGGCCTCTCACTGAGCCACAGCAAAGATCAGACTCATTCAAGCTCAGATTCTACTTGTAACAGTGTTGCACACTAATGTCAGGGTTTAGCCAGACACAAAGTTGAAATTTAACTTTTAATGCAACCTTTTTGGTACTGTAGGGAGCTAAAGAATGCATGCCTTCATTTTAATGCACCACTCATGACTCCCATTAGTTCAATTGTGCTGGTTGTTTTTCTGTACTCTGCTGTGTTGTAAATATATTTTGTTGCGCTATTAACTTCAGAGATAGTTTGGTCTACACTGAACTATCACATTAAACCAGACGTAAATCTCTTATAGTGTAACCTTTGTGTTGAGGGAGGAATGCCACGCTGCATGGCCCCTTGCTTATAGTCTGATATGTGATGGTTATAAATAGAATGTTACTTTAGATATTTAAGTCTGTGATTAGTCATGGGTTAGCAGAAATTCATTTCATTATGATAAAGATAAATAATTTAACACATTATTTCAACATGTATAGAACATTATTTCAATTATTGTCTATTTAGGGGCTATTGTATGTAATAATCTTGTGAATACAATAATCTTTGCATTACAAATTTCAGAATGTTAAAGATTGCTTTGTTTTAGTCTGAAATTTGGAATACATTTTCAAATGAAATCCCCAAGTAATCCACTTAGACATCGTTCTCTATTTCCCTTAAGGATTAATGCCCTGTTTTTTTTATTGTTTGAAGCACACTTCTGCCTGTCAGTGATCTGGGAGTTGGTTTGCTGTAGATTATCTATTTTATCATGTATAGTTTGTGGGTGCTGTTGTGCGCCAGTGTTTTGTTCGGAAGTCTTGAGTGGGCGCTGACGTGCTAGAGGTGACAGAAATGGGTCAAAAGGGTCTTAGCATTAACTAAACAAATCCCGGCCTATAGGATTAGACAGAGATGTTGCTGTTTATTTGATGTATTCACTATAACTTTATAATGAGACACAGAGAGGAGACTAGCTGTCAGTCTTGTTAGCAGTAAGACACCCACCCTTTATTCATGATGTCGTTAGGAGTAAGTCCATTAGCTAAGTCTGGATTTATCAACACTGGAATGGGCTAGAACAATATCTTATTGTAAACTTGTCTTTGCTCCTGGAAAACTGTTTTACTTACTTGTTATTTGCTGATATTGCCACATTTCATCGGATAACATCTGCCAGTTGTGTTAGCAAGCGTTTTAGGTGTGGAATGGTGGCAGAGAGTTCTGTATTTATTGGTTTGTGTGAGTATCTAAGCAGCCGTCTGTGGGAGGATAAATAGTTTGATATTTTGGGAAATACGCTTATTTGCAGGGAGTGAGATGAGAATATTGATACCATTCACATCTGTCCGTTAAATATGAAGTTACAGCCTGTTAGCTTATATTAGTTTAGCATAAATAATGGAAACTAGGGGGATACAACTAAAATCCAACCCCTCTAATGCTCACTAATAACACTAATCATATCTTGTTTTTTTGAATCTGTACAGGGATTAAGTAAAGTAAACTATTTTATATTTACGGGGGATGCGCCAGACTATATTTTGGCTGGAATCTGTAACTTCCTGGAGTCTCCACTGTTTGCTTGGCAGCTGGTCAGAGCCATGAAATAGTCTGGCACATAACCCACCGTAAACACCGTTTCTTTGTTTATATGGATTAAGCCAATACATTATAATCAGTGAGCTTTAGGAGGGCTGCTGGATTTTGTTACCTTTAGACAGAGACTGTTTCTGTCTATGCTAAGCTAACCAGCTGCTGGTTTCAGCTCCAAATTAACCATACAGACATGTGAATGGTATCAATCTTGTCATCTAACTCTCCACCAGAAAGCAAATAAGCATTTTTCCCAACGTGTCAAACTGTTGCTTTGAAAATGTCACTGTCCTTATTGTTAAAACCCTGGAGTAGGATTGAATTAAACTCTGGATTAACTGGTGACACCTCATGCTCACTCACCAATAACGTGCCTCCATCTTCCCTCCCCTTTATTACCAAGATCTCAGAAAGTAGATCTACCATTTGCATTAAGCCAACAGGTTTCAGTTGAAGTTTCACATGTGTCTGCATAATCAGTCCATGCAAGCAGTCCCTTGTTGAATCACCTATTTCTCATTTAGGTTATTTTGTTTATAAGTTACAAATTCCTCCTCTGAGTCAATGTTCTGTGTACAATGCCTCTCAAACAAAAAGCTTTACCAAGCCCAGAGTTAGAAATAAATGGTAAAAGCATTTCTCAGAACCATGATGGCTGAATAAACAAGGTGGCCTTGGTCCTCCTTAGACTTGAAGTCTTCTATCTGTCTGTTATGGTGCAATAAACTGCCCTTCCTTCAATGCATCGAGACATTCTTTATTTGTTCTGCAAATACAACGAATTGGATACGCGGCCACAACAGAGCACAACATTCACTCTCACACACACACACACACACACACACACACACACACACACACACACACACACACACACACACACACACACACACACACCACTTGATCCTCAGGCCTTCACAGCACAAGTGTCTTTCTTTGTATCTTATCTTATCCGAAGGACTCACACAACTTTTATCCAGCCGGAACTAAAGACACGGTCCCATGTGAAGAATGCACCTAGTGATAGGCTTATCTTCCCCCGCTCACAACTACACGGTCAGAAGACAAACAACAACGATTCATAACTCTTCAGAGAGCATCAATCCCATGGTAATTTCAAAAGCAGCATAAAAAAGGACTGTTCCAACTTGGAGCATCTTATGGTCACTTTACATTACCCATAATTAAAGTAACAATCCATAGCATTTTCAAATAGAGAACTATTTTATCTGCTACAGACTGATGTACCCATGATGATGCAACTTATGAAAGCTTTTATACTTGCTGTGTCTTGTTC
Source organism: Sander vitreus (assembly GCF_031162955.1). Lineage (NCBI taxonomy): Eukaryota > Metazoa > Chordata > Actinopteri > Perciformes > Percidae > Sander > Sander vitreus. The sequence continues at coordinate 8,843,466 of NC_135871.1, read as the reverse complement.
CCTGTTTCCCAGGAAAATCATGTTGAGCACAGGAAATGATTCATTTCACATGTCATGCAGCTGCAGCAGTTTGACTGTAATAAATAGAAGAACAGGGTAGTAAGCAATAGCAGTGGCGATTAACACAATTACTTAAAGGGATATTTCACCTCTGGAAAGCTGAATATATCTTTAAATTGGGTCACTTGTGTAGTATAAATGTGAAGAAAAAAAAATTGAAATTGGTGCCTTCTAGGCCAAGAAAAGCCAGGAAATGTGTTTTTGGCTCATGTGGATGAAAGACACCAAATCCCAGAATGCACTTGCTTCGCTGCTCTGAGTCCACTCCCAAGCCACGCCTACCATTTACAGACAGACAGACTGTGAGACGGTCAACTCAATTCAACTGTGTTTTATTGTCATTTCAACCATATACACGAAACAGCGTTTCACCGTGGCTCAAGTGGTTACAATTCAAATATATAAAAACGACATTATATAAAAACGACATACGAAACACATTATATGCTCCGTAAAGTTCAGCTAACACATACTAGCACTAGCGCTTGGTAGGCTGTAAACAGAGTATAAACATAGCCGTAAATTTGCGTGGAATGTAGAATGGTCTCAGTCACAAACTCCACCAGCGGTTAGCAGTTAGTTGGATACAAGCACCCCATTTCTGCAACAGTCTGTGTTAAAAAAGCCCACCTCCACTAGCTAGTCTTACCCGGTGACAGAGCAGCACTGTTGTTAGCCATGTTTCTACAACAACAAAACACAGCAGTCTCTGACTCGCGTTGGGAGTTTCGTTGAAGTTGGATATAGTCCAGTTTGTTGTCCAAAGAGACACTTTCAAGCAGGATTGATGGGGCAGGTGGCTGGCTAGCGTTAGCTTTATGAGCTAAGAGTATGAGCTAGGGACATCCTCCGTGTTTCACCGCTGAGGATACCCCCTTACCAGTTAGCGGCATTGAGCAACACCGCAGGCTGATGTGCTGGTCTCCGTAGCAGGCGAAGCCTGTCAAGTATTCCGGCTGGCGGCACCGCAGTCTGAGGTGCTGGTCTCCGTAGCAGGTGAAGCCTGGCACAGGTGGCTGGCTAGCGTTAGCTTTCCACCTAGCTCCAACTCCTACCCTCGTCCCGCTTTCCGCACACCGCTGAGGATGTCCCCTTACCAGCTAGCAATGTATCCCGGTGGTACACACAATTGTTTTTAAAATTTCCTTCGGGATGAAGAAATCTGTTTCTGCTGAGAAGCTAAGCGATGATTCAAGATGGCTGACACTGGTTTTTTACCTCGGCAATGGGCCCCCTACCCCTATGGGCTATGCGGAAGTACTGGCTGTAGTCCTTTGCCTCTGGAAAAATGTATACCGATGACGTAAAACGACGATTTTTGCGTCATTGGTATACATTTTTCCAGACCCACAATACAGAGATCTCTCCTCTCAGGGGGACATGAGGGAGGGAAGCACGGTCATTCAAAAATACTACCGTGTTTCTGCTGATACAAAGCTTAATGCTAAATCGGTGAAGTATCCCTTTAAGAAGGCTGGAAATGTATTGAAATGTTAAGTTCATCAGTACAATACTCCCCACACAGTGTGACTTTGTAATAACATTAGGATCTTGTAGATCACCTCTTTATTTTAACAGATACTCTGCTAAAGCACCTGAAATACTAGAGCTCTCGTTATGAACGGGAACAGTCTTAAACTATTTCTCTCTTTCTTTGCAGACGGTTTACATCAAAGCTTGGAAAACACAGAGAATGTCTGACAAGGAAGAAATGGCTTCAGATGGGAGTCTGAATGTTACACTGACGTTAAGGCTGCTGATGCATGGGAAGGTAATAGACAGATGTGTAAATACTTCAAATAATTGTGTATTTTTGAAGTAATAATGGTAATAATGGTCTGGTAATAGCACGTCATTGTTGATAAAATGATTACATCCTGCTGTAAATGTGAAAAGCTGTTAGAGAACATCTTGTGTGTTGCCACTTGCTTGTTAAGGGTTGTTATCTTTTCATTCACAGGAAGTTGGCAGCATAATCGGGAAGGTAGATATATATACATTTTAATTTTTTTAATTTTTTTTACAATGGTTCATCCTGCTTTCTTACCGATTGTCTTTTTTTCCTCCCTATATAAAACTAATCAAGTTTACTATTTTATATTTCCCACTTGATTCCAGAAAGGAGAAACAGTAAAGAAGATGAGAGAGGAGGTGAGCATTCACTTTGACATCCTGTGATGTGAAAACTTGTATAATTGAATGAGTTCTGGCAGATAAATTACAACAAATTGAGGCTGGTATAATTGTAGATTTGTGTTTCCAGAGTGGTGCTCGTATCAACATATCAGAGGGATCATCTCCAGAGAGAATAATTACCATCACAGGACCCACAGAGGGCATCTTCAGAGCTTTCTCCATGATCGCAGAGAAGTTTGAGGAGGTACAGCAAAACAAATGTGCAACATATGGTCAATAACATTCTAGTGTTTAATACGATTTTGTCTGAAGTCTGAAGGACACTGAATGCACCTTTCCCTTAGCCTTGCTGACGTTCTTTCGGTCGGTGCTGAACATATTTTTGAATCCTCCCTCAGGATATTACTGCAGCAATGACAAACAGCAACGTGACAAGCAAGCCACCTGTGACACTACGCCTGGTTTTCCCAGGAAGCCAGTGTGGCTCCCTGATTGGCAAAGGAGGATCAAAAATCAAAGAGATCAGAGAGGTAGGAATCCTCTGCTTTTTTTATTTTCTATCAGGAAGTTGTGTTTTTGCGTCCAAACAGAGACAGAAAACCAATTCCCCTGCTGCTTTGACACCTCAAATATCAAACACTCCAGTCAAACTTTTCCTGTTTTTCTTTGCCTTAAAATGTGCGTATTTTTTTGGTTGCTGCTCTTGAAAATTCCACTGTTTATGCCTGTAAAGATCAGCAGAGGGTGAATACTCATTCTGAATGAACAATACTTGTGTACGCCTCTTAAGAATATTGGAACACACATTGCTTTTTGGCTTGCAGCTGCTCCCTGCATGTCAATATGTGTTCGGGGTAACTTGCGGGTGCTTGAAACAGCATTTCAATTTGGGTGCTGCTGTGCTCTTTTCAGCAATAAATAACCTTTGTTTTCTTCTGTTGTCTGGTGATGTTTAGACCACAGGCGCTCAGGTTCAGGTGGCAGGAGACATGCTGCCGGACTCAACAGAGAGGGCTGTCACAATCTCCGGCACTCCACAGGCCATCACTCAGTGTGTAAGACACATCTGCTCTGTCATGCTGGAGGTAAGCACTGTCAGACAGCAGATGATCTTCATGTTCAACAACTCTATTTAGGTATCAAGTATGTCACATTTGTTTAGGAGGTGGTAAAAGGTATTCAGTAGCACACTGGGGATATTTTCAGACCCTCCTGCAAGGCTAAATCTTTGTGTTCAGGTTGTAGTGGTTGGTCATCCTCATGAGATGTGCAACAATAATGACACTATTTGCTTGGATGTTCAAAATGTTATTACTTTAATGATTTTTTTTGTCTGACATACCCCCCCAATATCTGTCAGAGTACCCCGTAATTTGGAATTACTGATGTATACTATACTATCTTTTTTTAAATTTATTATTATTTAAATAAGATTGAAACTAGTTAAAATAGATTCCTGTAAGTAAAAGGAATAAGTTTAGATTTATGTTCAGCATCCACTTGACCTCTTTTTATTGTCAAAAAATCTTATCAATCCCCCATTTTCAGGTCTATTCACAGGTATCATAGGTTTCTTTGGTCCAAGGTCTCGTAACTTTCTCAACAGATGAAAGGGGTGTAAAAAGATTCAGCAGGCGATATAAAAAGGGATATAAAATGCTGGCATCAGTGCCAGTGAGAGCTCTTTTCTCAGTTGTAGCAGTGTATAAATTCTGCTTTTTGGTTTGCATGACTGTGTCTCTAGTCTCCACCAAAAGGAGCGACTATTCCCTACCGTCCCAAGGCCATGACTGCTGGACCCCATGCAGTATTAGCACCACAACACTCTGCACATGTAAGTAGCAATATGGGAGTTATTTAGCTGTGATTTTAGCAGCTTTGTTAAAAGCATGGCAATTGAATTGCTTCCTAATTGTGTGGGAGCTCGGAGTCACGCTGATCATTAAGCACATTTCACCACTAGAGGGACACATCTATGTAATTATACAACAATAAGCTCTTCATATTGTAATGCTGTAAGCAGTAAGATGAGCTAATGATCACATTAGAAAGTTTTCGGCCACGCTGTAATGTGTTGGAGATATGAATAACAGTCATTCACATTAATAATTCCCCTGCAGTGTGATAGATGTCGTGACTAAAGCTCATGTTTGCATGTGCTGGCCAGTTGCTGTCCTGAATCTGGCACAGTCTGCTCTGACCTATCAGACATCTGTTTATGTTATTTGATTTCTGGCCATGGTCAAAGAGGGGGCAAAACAGCAGATGACATTTAGATGAAATTCCATTAAATCCATACACATTAGAGCTATTGAAAAGAGGAAGAGAATGGATTTTTAGAAACACACTCACTGCACTGAGTTTACTCTTTGTGCTCTGTGAAAAATTCACATTTCAAGTGACATGTTCAAACATGTCTGCACCTCTCACTCATACAACCACATCTCTTCTCTTATTCTTTTCAGGCCTTTGCAATTCCAGGGCAGTATGCTTTTGCGCATCAAGATGTAAGTATGCTCATTTGAGTGACTGACACCCGCTCTAATGACCTACTCCTGCCCACTCCCTCCGAAGCCACCACTATACGCCCTCTGTGTACCCTACTCTGCAAAGATGAAACTTTAATAACCCTGATCTGTTGACATTATTAACACTAACACATTGCAGCAGCATGCATTAATTGAAATGAAAGAACGATCTTTAGAATTCATGATCAGTGAAAGCTTTGTAGCCAGAGATGTGACTGTATTTTCAGATGACTGCCACGAGAAGCCAGCATGCTTTCTGAAGGAAATGAATATCTTCACACTGACACTATCTGTGATGTTTTGTGAACTTCAGATTGGTTCTGTATTGTAGTTGTCAACTCCTCTGAAATAATCCAGTTTGATTGGTTAGCTCTAACTTCCTTCCTACCCTGCAGTTGACCAAGCTTCACCAGCTGGCTATGCAGCATATCCCCCTCCCTTCCCTTGGGCAGAGCAACCCTACCTTCCCTGGTACGTACCCACGGCTCCCCGGGGAAGTCCATCTATCCCTCTGTCTTCACTCCTCTTCGAATCACATCATCAACACCCCTGTCACTTCAGAGAGGATCAAGGATGTCTCCATTCTCTCAGAGTTTACAGACACTCTCACAGGTTTTTTTTTCAGAAGGTGGCTTTACAGAGATGTGCATATAACAAAAATGACCGCATCTATTTGTACCAGAAGATAAAAGAATAGTGAAGTTGTAAGGTTAAGCCACCAAACTAGTTTATTATCAACCATCTTAAAAGTTAGTCACTGAAATATTTATAACCCAAGAGTATGAGACAGATGGAAGCAGACAGAATGAAAAACAAAAGTAAAACAGCAGAGTTCTCTGAGAGGGAAATGTGAAAAATGTCAGAAATATTTACAGTTTAGTAAATATATAACATTTCTCATTATTTCTCATACCCTCCCAAAATTTTAGCTCCATCTGTCCAATTTCCTTCTCCAAAACATCTCTCGACCCCATCCTTCACCTTTGCAACATTTCTCCTCCAAATCTAACATTGTCTTGGGCCGACCATCCCTGACCTCAGCCACCCCATGTACTCATATACTCTGCCACAACTAACTGAGGACAAAACATTACAACATTTTGATTATATATACTGGTGTGATAGAGCTTATGAAACATGTTCATATGAATGAAAATGTAGCTCATCTTATTGTAGCAATGTAAAATATGTGCATAGTATGTGTGCTGAATACAGTATGTGTCTGTCTAGATTCCAGATTTTCTTGCCATATGCCATTTTCATGTTCCTAATTTAGCAGTGTACCAGTGATAAAGTAGACAAAGTAGGTTAACTTGTCATGCAATGAAAGTGGAAGCCATTAGTGCCATACTGTTGTTCACATTCCTTGTCCTACTTTGCAGGATTGGATGCGTCTGCCCCCACAAGTTCACAGGAGCTGGCAATACCTAACGATGTAAGTGCCACATTGTTTTTGTTCTTCCAGCACTAAATGTGATGAGGAATGAAGAATCATTGAACACAAACACTTTCTCCTTCTTAGCCGCAGAAAGGGATTTATGCTTTTGTGTTTTTTAAACATTAATTATTGCATAAATACACCACAATCATTATAAGTATTAGCTTGTTGTGGCTTGAATATTTCCGAAAAAAAAGTAAAGATATCAGTGGACCAACAATAGAAGACAGCAGTCTACTGGCTTGGCTACTTGAGCCTGAGATAAGATTATTTTCATCCATAATCAGATATCTCATATCTTTATGGTAGATATGAAGCTACCACCAGCAGCCAGTTAGCTTAGCATAATAGAAACGGGGAAACAGCTAGCATGGTTCTGTTACTAATAACATGTTATATCTGATATGTTTGTTCAATCTGTACAAAAACCTTAGTGTAAAAATAACAAGTTGTGGGTCCAGGAGGGTTATGTGTAGATTGCCAGGCAACCAGCGTGAGACTCAAATTTTTACACATTGGTTTTTGTATGGATTAAACAAGAAAATGTTAAATTATTTGTTAATAAGTGAGCTTTAGAGGTGCTAGTTGGCGGCCAGACAAAGCCAGGCTAGCTGTTTCCCCTTGTTTACTGTCTTTGTGCTAAACTAAGCTAAGCGGCTGCTGGTGGTAGCTTCATATTTATCGCAGAAATGAGAATGGTATCACTGTCTTCTCATCTAATTCTTGGCAACAAAGCAAATGTGTAGTATATCTTTTAACATGTCAAACTAGTCAGTGTTCCAGTGACATCATTCACAGTACCGGCAGCTAACATTTCATGTGATCTTACAATTAGGCTACAGTATGGTGTGTTATTAATATGGGTACAATGCATCATGGTTTTCTGCTGTAACAATAACACAGCTGGGAATGTGGTTTTCTTGTGTAGAAAACTACCAGGAGTGCTGCTGTCACCATGTCAGCTGCTTCCTCATGCTGTTTTGATGTCTAATTCCTGGAAAGCATGTAAACATAACCGGTTTTGCCATTTACATGTTTCCACTCTCCCCCTTTCTAGTTTATTGGCTGCATAATTGGAAGACAAGGCAGCAAGATCAATGAGATTCGCCAGGTCTCTGGAGCTCACATCAAAATTGCCAGTGCCACTGATGGCTCAGCTATGCGCCAAGTCACGATCACAGGCTCGCCCGCCAGCATCAGCGTCGCCCAGTACCTCATCAACGCCAGGTAAGATATTATGCAGGACGCACACGTCCAGCAGGGCATCACATCGCGGCCTCATGATAAGACAGCCAAGCTATTGAATGAGGGCAGAGATATTGTGCTCAGAGTGAGGCTGGATTTGTTCCATCTCACTGCTCCGTTCTCTTGACTGCATTCAAATCCTGATTGTCTCTGCTTTTTAACACATTCCTTCTTTGATACTTATGTTTTCTCCTCTTTCTCTCACCTCCCTTCTCCTTTGTCTCGCCCATTCCTCCCCTTTTCCTTTTTTCCTCTGTCTCCTCTTAACCCTTCACCATCTCAACTCCCTCTTCCAAACATCACTACCTGCAGCTTAGAGATGGCTAAATACACCATGCAGGCCGCTTCCTCTGCGAACCCAATTGACCTCAACATGAGCTTCTCTCAGTCCGCTCCCACTGCCTCCACTGCTGCTACCTCTATGGCCGTCCTGGCGGCCACCACTTCTTCCCCCGCCATTAACGTCCACTCTCCCTCAACCTTACAAACCATCCAAAACCAACATTACGCCGTCCCCATTTCCAGCCTGCTTGGCATGAAAACTCTCCCCCTCCTGGCTGTCCACCCAGCAGCCGCTTCCAGCCTAGCTCAGGGTTTTTGCCCTTACACCACAAAAATGACAACCAGCATCAAAAAATCTGAGCGGCAGAAGTTTGGTCCTTATTGATATCTGCTTTTTAAGTCTAGTCAGTGTAATGGACTGGTAAGACATTATTAAATGATGAGAAATTATTTAAGATTGAGCATACATGTATAGGCGTTACACACCAGTGTGTGTACTTTTTGCCAGTGTAGCACTTCTTTTTCATAAATCAGGAGAAACAGAAACAGACGGAAAGGATGATAGTATCAAAACATGTCCACATTAATTACAACAGGCAGCTGAGGTGCATATTAACTCAGTATTACCTTGCGGACATGCATAACAATGAATGTTGGTAACTCAGGCTTGTACTAGTATCCTAGAAAAAGCTATTTTTCAAATGGATTCATGTTACAGAGCTTTATATGATGAAGACTTAATACAGGAGAGGTATTTTCCATGATGCAAATATTGACTTAGTTTTCTATCTGTGTAACTAGTTTACAATCATTTTTTGTTAGATCACTGTAATTAGTATTATAAGACGTTGTGCTTTGTTGGCAGCAGGCTGTTAAAATGTTTGTCTTGTAAAGTAGAAGTCAGTGTGTTAAATATTTCTTTTTTTACCAAGGATTGTCAACCTAACCTTTCCTTCACTGTAGGCTCTCATCAGTTCTAACAGGCTTGGGTGTTCTGTAATAGCGTTGCGCTGTTGCAGTTCTGATGGGATTATCCTAAAGCCACATTGGATTCTAGTGGATTTTACTCTACCGTAATCCTGTAGAGAGCGGGACTGGCCTAACTAACTCATTTATTGTTTCTGTATGCTAGCTTGTTCCTTGTTTATTTCCCAACATAAATGACTGGAATGCTCCAACTTTCAGCATCTGAAATGGACGCTGAGCCGTTATTGTGATACACGTTTTATTCATGTGTTTCTGGTGTGGGTCTACCCACAAACAATACAGATTTGAAATATTTGTTGATGTAATGACTTTTAAATAAATGGGACTTTTTATGAATACAGATTGGTTGTTTTGTTATAATTTTGTTAGTGAAGAAAACTGTTTTAATTTCTGTTGATTACTCTGATGATTTATGCATTGTTTACTAAGTGTCTTTGACCTTTAATTGTATATAAATCACAAACACTTTTCCACTCAGCTGGAATTACAGTCAATAACTCAGAGAACATTTTGTATGTTTTTTTTGTATAAACCATTATTTAAAGAGTTTATGTTTTGTTTTTCATGCAGTGGATAAGGTATATGAGCAACTATTGGTATTGGTGTGATATTTATTTCATTTTCGCATATACAAACACTGATATGAATAAGGTTATATTTATCTTGTGTTTCTGTCTGACACCCAGAATAATAAGAGCAAACACTTTATTTTTGCCCTCTTTTGATATTTTTCTCCAAAGAGGAAATGTGCATCAGCCTGGACAGGCGAAACATTAAACAGCAGTGATACTGAAATATAGAAAACAAGAGAGCAGGAACAACAGCCATTAGCAGGTTGCAACACACAGACATTTAAAGGTTTTGGCAGATATACAAAGACTAGACTGCACCATCTAGTCCATGGTATTATGGATGCAGTTTGTTGATGGCAGAGGGCACAAAGCTCCTGCCCAAACAAACTTTTCAACCAGAACTCTCCTGAAAAACAGAAGCAAACTTGAACTAACCTCACAGTAAATATTCAATGTTGTGGCAAAATTCTCACGGGTCCTGGAAAAGAACAACTTATCCTCCAGTTGTCCGCTCAAGCATACTGCTAATGGGCAGGTAGGGTATAGTGAAGTCAGTCCTTGCTGCTCTGTGCCAACTCTTTAACCCTTTCCCTCTGTGAATCTGACTCCCCCCTCTTTTACTGCAGAAACCAGGAGGTGGGCACTTCTGTTCTGCCTGATCCGTGGAGTACGGATAGGGAGCCATGTGGGCCACATCCACAGGAGGACTCGAAATGCTGAAGTAGAGATAATCAATAGTTAATGGGGGCAGCAATGTAATGACAGTGAAGGATGACATTTGAACCTCGGGGAAGGTGTAGCACCAGAGAACAGTCCTGCATATATGCTGATGGGTGCCCAGGGCAGTTATGAGTTCACAGCCAGCTTCTAATGCTATATTAATGATTTCCTTTTCCAACCTGACACAGGCAGGGGTGACGGGCCCATTTTTTAGGCTTACTGCAATCATGCAGTTTTAAAAAAGCAATTTAGAGGTAAATAAGTAAATAAATATACGTTTTCTTTTAGCTGCATAACCACCTGGAAGTTCATAGCAAATTGATAGGCAAGGTTGTCACTCAACTCAAATCACTGCAATAATAAAAAATATTCCTCTTGGGACAGACTTTGTCTGTGGTGCCTAAATGTATTTTTTACTACATGGTAATTTTTAAATAGGCCAGTGTTGTTATCATAAAGCATAACACTTTATAAAACTTTCTGTACTATATACAGTAAATATAGATCATTTTAGTGATTGTTATGGTAAACTTCTGGTTTATGGTTTTGAAAATTTGAAACATTATTACTATAGACTTAAATGAATAGTTTTGGAGACCTTTTGTTGTTGTTTGTTCATCTATTGCATTCCTATAATATTTTTATAGTATCTATTGGCTTGTGTTTCTTTGATGACAGTAACGTGTTTAACCGTTGTGCTGTAGGTTGTCTGTGTAGCTTGATATCTGCTTGCAGGGCTGCAGGCTGCAGTCACGTCCTTAGTACTTTCTTGGTGGGATCTTTTGGATTTTAGTTAACATTCTACCAGTTGTGGAAGAAGTCAAAGTAGCAGTACCATAATGGCAAATGTAGCCCACTCCATTACAAGTAAAATTCTTGCATTCAAAATGGTGCTTAAGTAAGCAAAGTCTACCTAAAGTATAAAAGTAAAAGTATAAGTGCTGATTAGCAAATGCTATCATGCTAAGGTGGTAAACATGGTAAATATGACCTGCTAAAGATTGTCACTATGAGCATACAGCATAGCTCAGCTGTACCCTCTTTCTTTATCTGTATCTCAAACGTTACTAGCTGCTGTCAGATAATTCAAAAGAAGCACAATATTTCCCTCTTAAACAGATTAGATGAAGTACAACATTCAAATAGGCCTAATAAAGTAAAGTGCATATAGGCTAGTACATGAGTAGGCTACAAGCACGTATAGTACACGAGTCAGTGCCTGAATTGGATCAAAAAAGGTGCCAGTACCCTGATTCAGCAGTTGCATGACATGATCTTTGCGCGTGTCTTCGGATATATTTATATTTATACGTATATCATGTAGGGGTGACCCCGAATAGTCGACTATTCTAAGGAGCCTGATTTGACTGCAAATCTCACAGTTGAAGATTTGCAGGCTATATGGGGGTGCTGAATGTCTGATTTTATATAGAATTGCTTGGTTTCTTCCAATAAATCATGACATATAGCCTATTTTGGAACATATCAGTCTATGATATCAGCCTTTTAATAATACTGTTTATAACAATTAGAAGTAAGGGTAATCATGTGGACAAAAGTCAGAGGTGCCAGATGAGTACTGGCCCATTTCAGGCACTGACATGAGTACTTTATAAGTGTATTCCAGTATTTTTAGATTCAATAGCCTAGCCTATATTTAACTGTAACTACCATAGGCTATTCCAGCAAATAGACAAAAGTCTTCAGAATGTATCTGCCAGAGTTTTATTTCTGGCAGAGTAGAGAAGGCTGTAAAACATTTAGACCTTCATTTTGGTGAATGAAATAGAAAGACGAACAGTTAACTGAAGAAAGAAAATGGAAAAAGAATGATCATGATGATGAGGGTGGTGGTGGTGTATCATGTGTGCGGGGGAACTCAGTGTTTCTAAAAATCCTTGCTATGGCCCTGCATAATTCTTAATGTATTACAGTGACAGTTACACTACTTTTATTTTTTTATTTTTTTACTTCCCTCCTTGTATAATGTGCTGCAGTCTTTTCTCATTCTACAAATTAGCCAGTGACCGAACGGTGTCACGGAAACGACTTCCTAATTCCAGATAATGAAGTAAAGTCGTTAATCACAGCAGTGTGGACCGACCTGTGAAACGTCTCTAATTGACAGCCAGTTGTTTCTCACTGCCCCATCTAGCGGCCGGTCGGCTGAACGTGAACCCCCCACACCTTTTCCCTCCCCCATTTATTAAATTATTTATTTTTGTCACCGTGAGAAATAAAGTGCTAGTGTATAGCAGAGCACCAGCAGCTGCGCGGCACTTGCAGCGGCGGATCGCCGGACACTGAGGGAGGGAGCGCTTTCACTCACTGTGGCGTTTTAAAGTTGAGCGCGACACGCTGATGACCTGCGAGCATCCTCTGGGAAAACTGTGCTTTTGACTGGCTTAACGAGCGTCAGTTCACATCTCTTCACCACAGATCATTTGTTGCTGTCGTGGCTCCGCTGTCCAACAGTCCGAAGGCTGCATTTCATCCCAGACGCACTGGAGACGCACACACTCCGAGGATCACAGGTGAATTATAGCCTGTCACTGTTGCTGTGTGGGAATGCGGCTTATTATTTGTGCATGTTAGGCTAATTTTATGAATGCTGAGGTTTCACATCAACTTACTTTGCTGTGTTTTCTCTTGAAATGGGTGTGTATTTCATAAAGATGTCACTCACCAACACACAGTAAAGCCACCCATGGCTGCGTGGAAATTAAATTGCATCAAAAGCTTTTATATGCAAATGAGCTTGATTTAGGAAACTGATGCAGATTGTTCAAACCTGCAGGGAAAGGCTGTTGGACCTGTGGAGGCTACATAGGTATTAGCGTAAGTGAACTGTGTTGTTGTTTTCTTGCAAATAGGACTGAGGCTGCTGTAAGAAGCATCAGAGAAATTTGAAGTGGCTACACAAAGACTCTGCCTGCTGCTTACACACTCCAGGATGCAACATCCAGTCTATACACATGCCTCTAACAGAGCTCAGACACATAATACAATATTTTCATCATTTCATAAATTCACATTCATGTCCAGAAAAGTAAAAGTGGTTGAATGATGATATCCTTTTCTGAGAACATAGCTGCTTGTTCTTATGGTGGCTGTTGCTTTTTGCAGTTATGATAGCTTGAATTGAGATTTATTCACATTTTTTATTTAAATGTCACGTCTCTGACAAGGGAGAAAGTCAAAAAGGCTGCTTGCCACCACCACCACCACCATCATCATCATCATCATCATCATCATCATCATCATCATCATCATCATCATCATCTTGTCTTCTCTTCTGTCTGAGTAATATAAAAAGCCGATTTGCACTTTTCTTAATACATTTCCTGCTCCAGACTTCTCCTGGCAGGGCTTTGTGTATGAGCAAATTCTCACCTTGTTCCACCGCTCATAATCTTAAGATTATATGACAGTTTTGCAAGGGCTGTTGGTTTTGCATTGCACGTTTAGGCAAACTTTCTTTTGATTTAGGTCACTCGTAAGATTTTCAGTCAGAAGATAAAATTCAATTAGACAGCCCTGCAGCAATCTTCCCTCACTGGCAGATGGCTTAATACTCTTGGATCCTGCCTTAGTGTCCCTTATTGCTCTAATTGGATTTCATAATTTCACACTGTTTATTTGTATAAAAACGAGTTTTAAAACGTGGCATCATTAATTCAATACTTTCTCAGCCCTGTCAGATCCAAGCCCACTAGCCACCACTGTCTAAACATTTCACATCTCGTCCCCCATGATGTGCTCTGTCATAAACTGAAGTAGACCTCAAAGTAAATTGTTGCATTCCCCATGTTGCCATCGATGGCATGTTGGGATGTTGGAACAGTTTAAGTAGGAGAATCTGTAATGTGCAATAAATGAAGTGCAGGCAGCAGCGGAGAGGGCATATTGTCTGTCTGAGTTAATTCCAGCCCTGAGGAGATAGTTTTCCTCTCAATGACATCCAGTTAGATTTTTTTTTTTTTCTTTTTTTTTTTACAGAGGGGCATCACAGGAGTTTTATTCTCCAAGACAATGTGGATGTGGATGTTTGCTTGTTTTATGGGCTCATTGTTAGACTTAAACTGTGTACACGTGAACAGAAATCCAAACAAGAAGGATGCTGGGAGCCTCAGCACTGCTGTATCACTTTTTTGTTATCATTTTCTGTCACCATGAAGCTTTTCAGGCAGGACAAATTCGCACATTTGCAAATATTCTTTTATAGAGACTAAATGGTAATTAGAAATAAACAAATAGATTAAAAAAAAAGCTTGTGTGTGGAAAATTCCTGGAGATGAGAGCACTGCCTCGGTACATTTGGCCCTATTTATAGCATCATTGTGTGTGTGAAACAGCTATCAATCTCCCTGAAAGAAACCTTTCGTGACATCAAAGTAGAAAGCGAGGAGGCAGGTCAACCTTTAAACCACCACGCTTTGTGTTATTGAAGCCTTGCCAATTCCATCTACTGTACATGAATAACAGTAGCTTATTAGTCAAGGTAGAGCTAAAATTTAACTCCGAGCTCAGGTTGTTGTGTCAAGACTTATGGGCCTCATTCGCTCAGCTGGGTAATGAAAACGACAATAATTTATGAGTCATAAATCAATGCGATGGTGAGCATCATTGAACCGTGAACTAACAGCCAGGTTGAGTCTCTGCTTGATTAATCATTGTTGCTGCACCTCAGTGGTCAAAGCGGCTGTGTTCAATAGCCTGAGATGTAAACAGAACTTTGGCCTTTGACAGAGGGATTTATATTCCCAGTGACGATAATGACTGAACCTGCTCCTGCTGGCAAACACTAAGGCTAATGCTGGGTTCATTCTCACAAGTGCAGGAAGCCAGTGCAACATTTAAATGTCAGTTGAAAGTGTCAGTAAAAAAAGGTAATAGCACAGGGCCCACAGCATTTAAATTTGCGATATTAATCGAGGAGCAGCATAACAAAATACAACTTTATTGTTGTGAAATTAGCCATTTATGGCAAAAGATTGTAATTTTCTGCTGCTGCATGGTTGCAATTCCAATGTAACAGCTTCAGAATATGTGATAATTGCTGAGTCCAGAAAATCCACATGTGGAGCTTTCTGAAGCCAGAACTGAAAAAATAAATAAAATAAAAATAAATAAAAAAAACTCAATATATACATATATATATATATATATATATATATAGTTTTTTATATATATTTATTTTATATATATTTATATATATATATATATTTATATATATATATATATATATATATATATATATATATATATATATATATATATATATATATATATATATATTAAAAAAGATAAAGATTATTTTTTATAGGACAGCTGAAGACATGAAAGGGGAGAGAGAGAGAGGGGGGATGACAAGCAGCAAAGACCCACAGGGTGGAGTTGAACCCACAGCTGCTGTGTAGAGGAGTAGACCTCTGAATATGGGTGCACGCTCTACCAGGTGAGCTACCCAGGTGCTCAGAACTGAAATATTTGAGCAAAAAAAAAAACTTTTTTAAGATTTTAAAATTCTGATTTTAAAATTCTGATGACGGTCTGGTCACTTTGACTGTGATTATTGGAACTGCCAGCATTCATTATCCTTACATTTGACCTAATTTATACATAAATATGTCGGTATATACTATATATAATTTAGTGTCTTCCCCCAAAAAATGAATCTTCATTAAAATCCAGACTGATAGAATTGTTTGTGGGTTTACAAATTTTGAAAACTATGAAGAGTAAAAATACACAGTGGTGAAACAAAAAATAAGCATGACATGTTTTACATACTGCTTATGTAGCTAAATAACAGTGATAGCGCCCTATATTATATCTACAATGACAACATTGCCTGACAGAGATCTGATATTTGCAATATTGTTGGCATTGGCTTAACTGTCTTGTTGTTTGGGGTGTACACATATTAATAATTGTTTATTTTTCCTATGAAACGTTTTCACATCTTCTACATCTTCAAATACAATGGAGAAAAAATATTGAAGTGGTAGCTTGCCACAAACTTGGCTTGCATACTTGATAAAAGTGACAATGTAAGGAAATGTGCATAAAGCATTGTTACTACACTAAACATTTTTTTTTTTTAAGTTGAACGGGCTATATATTTTCTTTGTTTGCCAAATAAGTCCTTCATGGACAAATAATACAGTATGTTATCCTACATAGTGACATTACTTATGTTTGGGGTCAGTTAGACCTCTTATGAACAAACCTATAAAGAGTTATTGTAACTCCAATACAACAAACCTATTTTTGATTTGGGAAGGTGCTGCTGCATATAGTCAACTACAGTCACAAGTATAAAGTAGATGAAAATCTATTTCTTTCACAACAGGAGCCTCTGAGACCCCAGACAGAAATAATGTGTCATTTTCTGGAACATACTGAAGCAAGCAAATCTGTGAATATAACACTAGTATATTTATAAGTCACTGAAGGACTGCCTCCCCTATTGATACTGAGTTCTAATGATGGACTGTTGTATTTCATGGCAATAATAGCAGCTTTCTCCGCTGCTGAGTATCCAGCAGAGGCCTTCGTGCTATTGGACCTGTCAGGCCTGAGGTTTGAACCAATAACGTTTACATCTTTGGTCTGAGCTCTGACTGATCATAGCTCAATGGAGGACGATTAGAAACTCATTGTACCACTTGATCATCCAACTTTGATCATATGAGTGCAGATATTTAGTAAGACATATATTTAAGATCTATATTTTACTCCAGGGATGTGTAGTTTGTTTGCCAGTTCTCTCAAACACACACACACACACACACACACACACACACACACACACACACACACACACACACACACACACACACACACACACACACACACACACACACACGGCCATCACTTCTCACAGCTTCAGCTTGCATCATTATTTATTAATCAAAAATCAATAAAAAGAAACACATTAGATTACAATGTAGCACACCAGCAAAGCTAAGCAGAGGTCTTGGTTTTATTAGTTATTATAATGCATGTTTAACTATGGGTAGGCTTTCTGCCTGGTTTCCAAAACTGTTTTGTTCCAACCTATCACAGTGCAGTACAAACTGCATGTTTTTGCATTTTTAAATTCACAAGAATTTGACTGAGTTTGTTTTAAATTGTTCCTATATTTGCATATTTCTTTTTTAATGGACCATTTTTGGCTTAACTTATATGCCATTATATCACTTCATGCCACTTGGTAATAGCTTGGACCACTGGGAACCATGCAGAGTCCTTTCAGTTGGTGAAAAGTTGTGGAAACAGTGAAACCACATGCCCACTCGGCTCTGGGCGGTTAATAAAGGTGACTGTTCTTTAAGACTAAAATATACAGCTCATTTTAAATAAGTGTTTATTTTGCAGAGATAATTGTTTGGAGCTGACAAGTGTTAATTGGAGAGTTGTTTTTCCACTTTCAGAGATGATTTTGTTTTCACTCTGAAGTGGGTGTTCAAATGTGTCAGACGTGTGAATGAACTCAGTGATGCCGGCTTATATAAACTCTGCTGTACTGCTGATTAATGGCTGGAATCAGTATAAGGCTTTACAGAGCATGGGCCGTTTCAGGTCACACCTGTGCAGAGTTTCAGAATCTGTTGTTGGTTAAAACAGAGAGTTTCTACATCAGGTTTCAGATATCTTAAACAAGAACCATGGTTGCAGTTTATCAAAAATGATGTGCTCATTACATTGAATTAATACTTCACAATTTGTCTGTGTAATAGTCCATCCCTTCTACCATAGCTTCTACCCTATGCTGCAGAGATGTGTAGAGACTGTGTTGTATTTGTTTTTCGAAACTGACTGCAAATATTGAAGATAGAGCAATGAAGCAAGAAATCTGCAGGGCTGTAGGGCAAAGATAAATCCATGACCTTTCACCAAATGGCGTATATGCAACACTTTAAATGCATGAAGTTTGTAATCACTTGAACTTGAGGAGTGGTAAGAAAAGGTATCCACAAAGGCATCTTGAAAATGTTTAGCAGGTGCTATATTAAAAAGGACATAATGCGTGTTTCAAGCCTGCGTGTAATTTATACTGTGTGGCTGAGAATTAATTTGACATTTAGAAAAGATGACATCTGTATTAAAGATGGCATTAGGCTGTAATGAATGTAGCACATAATTTAATTTGCAGATCCAGAGAATCAACATAAGGTTGTAAAGGTTTTGTTTTTATGGACTAAAATACAAATAATAATATGCATAATATGAATATGGCTACAGTTTTTCTATATTTAGACCCTAACAATGTGCAGTCTGCGTCTCAGTACTTGTTTGTAGAATTTCTCACACTGTGTGTTGCACTAAGCTCAGAGCCCATTCATTTCTGCTGAGGGCGTGATTCTTTAAAAATGGTCACAAATATAGTAGTTTCTATTTTCAAGAAGGCTTTGTATTTTTGTTTTTTAAACAGCAGGGCACAGCAGTTTCAAACAAAAGTTATTTAAAAAAAATTAAACAGTGGATTTGTTGGGAACTATTTTCAGCCATGGTCCAAATTAGCTCTGTAAAATGCATTAATCCTTCATAGTAGTATTTAAATACGTTGCAATGCTAACATGTTCACACAAGGGGTCTTTTGATGTGAATTTGCTACATTTGTGCTAAGCGCTGAGGTAAAACAACCTACCAAGTCATAAACTGGCAAAATTACACAACCAGCAGTGGCTTTTACATACTGAGAGTAGGAGTCTGTGAGCTACTGAATATAGCCTATGGCAAGTGGAATAACACTTTGTACATGCGGAGAACATCAGTGTGGCTCATTGATGTGTTTTTGAACTACAGTGGAGCTCCATGGCATAACGGAGTGAGCTAAATTAGGCTTTTGCTATAACCACATACTACTTGTTAGTAGGATCAATGTGTTGCTAGTTTTTGTCTGTTAACAGTGAGAAAAAAAGTCTATCGGCAGCCTAGGTCTTTAAGATAGCCTACTGTGGTGCTGTGGCTAGTTTGTGCCCAGTTGACAACCAGCCTGAGGGCCACCCAGTACTCAGTCCTGAAAGAGAGCACAGCACAGCACAGCACAGCACAGCACAGAGGCAGCAGCAGTTGCAGCAGCAGTGTGACAGCTAGTAACAGCTGTTAAGGTGGAGAGGTGAGGCTGAGAAAAGCCAAATGAGGTCCTTTTACTAATGAGGCCTGGACTCATCTCTCTCTCTCTCTCTCTCTCTCTCTCTCTCCAACTCTCTCTCTCTCTATCTCTCTCTCTATCGCTCTCTCTCTCTCTCTCTCTCTCGCTCTCTCCGTGTCTCTCTCAGCTGCACCAGCGTTATCGGTATGCACCTCGTTTCTGCTTCCTCTCCGTTCCACAGCAGCTCCAAGGATTCGGCCTCAAACATAGCAATTCAGCTAAAACACCGCACAAATACCACTGGCGTGCCAGCAGTCAATTTCAGCCCTTTTCCCTCAGACTGCATCAGAATTCATGAATATCAAAATGCATGACTTAAAACATGTAGAGAGACTTTGGCTCCGTAGTTGGAGCTGGATAGAATTAATGCGGCTGGTTGTCCCAGCATTATCTCTGTCTTTCTGTGTATTACCAGACGTATTTGCTTACGGCTTATTTAATGCTTACTAGTTGCTCTTCACCTCCTGTTTAGGGCTCCCAATTGTTCTGTTGGAAATTAGCTGTGTGCACTGAGTTTGACAAGTTAATCAATATGGTAAACTATTCATAAACAAGCACAGGCAGGACTTTACATTTAATTGTTGAGTCAGTCAATATGGAGTGATTTCACCTTTCAAAGGGAACTATAAATGTCAACACGACGGCAGCCCGTTAAACGGAGCTCAGCGATGACACATTTGGTGAGGAGGAAATGAATGGAAGTAGGCCATCGAACGCAGGCATTTGAATTTCAAGACGCCACAGTAAATCAAGTTAAGCAAGAGACAAAAACAAAACACATTGACTGCAGCTTTTCAAAAAATGTGCAGTCTCTGCAATGCCTGCAGTTGATCCTGGGATTGCACTTGACTTGAGCTGTTGTACATTGTCTCCTCACAGTGCTGAAAACTGTAAAGAAAGAGACTGGTTTGATTAAAACAAACCAATGAGATATTTAGTATGCTTCTTTTAGAGAAAGTTTGGTAACATTTCACGTGAAGGTATCTACATAAGAGTGACATGACACTGTCATGAACACAGGACACTGTCATGACACATGAACCCTAACCCTAACCATAACTTGTTATGACATAAACCGAATGACACTTACTAAAAGAAGCGTTATGTCATAAACATTTATGACTTGTTTATAATGTTTATGACACGTTCATGACAGTGTCATGTCACTCTTATGTAGAGACCTTCAAGTAAAGTGTAACCGAAAGTTTTGATGCACATCAACACTTTGCAAAAGATCTGGCTTTATTTTGAAATTGATATGGCTTCTTCTGTCAGCTGTAGTAGATTCATCTTTCCAGACTGGAATTATGTTCTATTTTCAAATCAATTTCTGCTTTTGTACAGTTAACTGTGATTCTTTTTTTCTTTTTCAAAGCAGACATTGATCCTGATTCTTTGTTCCAATGGAAGAGCAGGAGCTTAAGAGTGTTAGATTCAGGTCCTTTTTCGGCCATTTTCCGTTTACTCTGTCACTGCTGGGAGTGATTGATGCAGGGAAGTGTTACAGTATGAAGCCGTATTGATTTCCTAACACAGCTCTATGAATACTCCCTTTCCTGATGATCCAATTCACAGGCTTGCGTCACACTCAGCGGGATGCTTGCTAGACATGATGGAGCAGTGCGCCAAAGTTGCCTGAATTCCCTGTGCTGCTCTAGAGGCTAAATGAAGCAATCCCCCCCGCCTGAGATAGAAAGTGACAAAATACTGAACGCATAACCCCAGTTTAATTTTCTCTTTCCAGATGGACTGGCTCACACCTGCGATGTGAAGTGTGTTATGTGATCCAAGGTGTTTTCCCACCTCGCTGGTGGTGGGGAGAGATGCTGCACTCCGTTGCCATGACAGCAGAAGTTCTCTTTGTTCTTGGGTTTCTGATGAGCGGTGCTCAGTGTAATCCTATAGCAACCTTACCAGCGAGCCGAGAACGTCTGGAAAGAGTGTTGACCCAAGCCAGGGAGGACGGACATCAGGACGAGCAGGCCCCCGAGGAGCCGCTGAGATACGGTGCTCAGCAGCGGCTGGAAGAAATCAATGCTTTGGGCTCCAACAGGAATGCTTCGAGCCACGCCAGGCCGTACCTCAGCTCCCAGACACGAGGATCTAAAGGTGGGAAGCCTCAGGAGCTGTGGACTGAAAAGGACAGCCTGAATCAAATAGACGAGGGCCCCACCAGTGACGTCACCCTCTCCCTGGACGCCATCGACGAGTATGCCTACCCAGACTACAGGGGAAAAGGCTGCATGGATGAGAGCGGCTTTGTGTTCGCCATCGGCGACCAGTTCACCCCGGGCCCTTCGACGTGCCCTTGCCTCTGCACAGACGAGGGCCCTCTGTGCACCAAGCCAGAATGTCCCAAAGTTCACCCTCGCTGCATTAAAGTGGACACTAGCCAATGCTGCCCAATGTGCAAGGAGAAAAAGAACTACTGCGAGTTCCGGGGCAAGATCTACGCCTCGCTAGAAGAGTTTAAGGTGAGCCCATTAGCTGCATTCACTCATTTTTGACATGCTTAAACTTAAAAGAAGTGCTGACAGAACACTGCTCGCTCTTCAATGGAGTTTATCACAGGCACTACACAGAAACTAAAGTTACCTTGCCTCACAGCATGCAAGTGAGCAGGCAGGCAGATTTATAATGGCAAAGGTCAGCACTTGTCTTTTTTTCCTCACACAACGCCTGAATATTACCGGGTCTGACTTTAGCAGTGCCTGCTTCAGCAGAGTGTTTCCATATTCATTTTGTTGATACACATGACAGAGTTTCAGTTATAGTAATGTTACAACTCTGCAGAGCACGCTGCTGTATGTGGGTGTTTGTGAAGAGACACAGAGATACATCAACGTGATCTTTCATGTTTCATCTTCTGACACCTCTTTAAAAAGGCTTGACTCGGGATTGCACCGCAATCTTGGTTATATGTACATGTGCCTGCGCCTAATGCTTCTCGTTACCTTGGTGAGTGTCTCAGCAGGAGGTTAAGGCTAATATGGGATGTTCCTCCTCTAACTCACTGTGTTAGCGACAGCTCAATGTCAAGTCTCAATGTCAGGAAGCTCTGCTTTCTCAAGAGACCTACGTCAGCCTTTGCGCTGTGCGGTGGGGGGAGCTTTGAAACTAAGCAACAGGCAGGTTTTTTTATGCTTGATTGCTAAGTTCTTAGGCATTGTACTAAGTGCTGCCTCGCTCCATTTTACACAGTGGAGTGCCATGCGGAGGCACAGACCTCTGCATCTACAGCAGCGCTGGTGGAATTAACCTCTGCTTTCTTGTTGAGATTAAAGGTGTATGGCTTTATACGAGCGGCTGCTAAATGAAGCCTTTTGCAGTAAAATCGAATTCAAACTACTAGTCCCGGCTTTTGTCCCACATTTGTTTTATTTCCAGACACACCGGAATGTTTGGATAACCCATCATTTCTAATGTCTCTGTTCACGCACCAAGAAAATAGGAAGCATCCTTCTTACGTTTCCCATTGCTATTGATTTTTCCATATCCTCTGATTGGATAGGGAAGTTCAATTCTCGACTCGGCTCTCTCTCAAACGAGGCATTCATTGGCAATGAAGGTTAGAAGGATGGAACCTCCCTATAGATTGTGTTGTGACGTTGAATGCACATTGTATTAAACAAGCCGGGCAGGCAGGAGTATTGTGTGTGTGTGTGTGTGTGTGTGTGTGTGTGTGTGCGTGTGTGTATGTATGTGTGTGTAAAAGACAGAGAGCGAGAGAGACAGAGCAATGTAAAAAGAGAGACAGACACTGAGACAAACAAAGAGCCAGACACATAGATAACAAGAAATGAATTAAGAGGAGAAGACTCTTTGTTGTCTGTATGTGTGTATCTGTGTGTGAAAGGTGTATAAGGGCGTTAATTACTATTTCTTCTCTGCTGTCCAGGTGTCTCCATGTGAGAAGTGCCGATGTGAGCCAAGTGGGGAGGTGTTGTGCTCTGTGGCAGCCTGCCCTCAGACTGATTGTGTTGATCCGGAGTACGAGCCCGATCAGTGCTGTCCCATCTGCAAGACTGGTGAGCAGAGACAATTTCTTAAAAAAAAAAAAAAAAACTACTAATAAAATACTTAATTCAAGTACAACCAGTCTACTAGTGGTGGCTGCGGCAGCTCAACTCAGAGCAGACGAAGTGTCAAATGTTTTTGCTCAAGGGGACCTCAACAGGAGTTATGAGGGCAAGGTAGCGCGATGATCATTTTGCTGATGCAAAGCATGCAGCATGCTGCACTGCAGAGTTCGCAGTCTCTTGCCATATCAGATATTTGAAGTAATTAGATCTATTTCAGTGAAGTCACACCAAAAAAATGTGGCTAATCAGTTATGGCCTGTGTTTTTGTAAAACATGTGCTTATGTGACATTTTCAGTCTTAATTTCTTGTAATTACTCAGTTTATCTGAGGGAGACTGCATATGTTCCAAATATGTCGCTACCGTCTGGTACAGATAATTGAGGTCTGCTTGTATTTCTTCTGCTAGGGGTTGTAGGTTTATGATCTTGTTGATTTGAAATGCTTTGGCCTGTCGGAGAAGAAGGAATTCAGCGGCTCAGAGTCGATTATCTGAAGTTGTTTCGGATGATTCCAGACAGCATGTCCTAGATTATGTCCCCTTGTTTTTCTTGGTGTGTGACTCTAATGCAACATGGCAACGTCAGCAACATTGCTTCCTTCAGCAAATAGAATGATGACTTGCGATATGTATCTCTGACTTGGAATCTTAACGTGGCGCAGGCTGTATGCTATAAACAAGAGCAAGCAATCTGCATGAAGACAAAATCCCTGTGATAGTGACAAGTTATACAGTATGCTCCACATAAAAAGGCTTCATCTGTATGAGCCACTGTATGACACTACTGCTTGAGTAAAACTGTAAGCAAGATATTTAGATTTTCTTGGAACTGAGCACTTACACTCTAAATGATGAACACAAGAGAATTATAAATAACAGATTGTGCAAGTGAATTTACAAAAACAAGGTTGATCCTCGAAAGAGACAAAAAAAAATACAAAAACATAAACTGGATGAAATAAACCAAATGTCCACACTTATAAGATAAGAATGATAAAACTATTGATCCCACAGCAGGGAAATTCACTTGTTACAGCAGCTCAAGAGTCAAAAGGCAAAGGAAAAAAGTGATTGAAGGATAAATAAAAATGAAACAAGATAAAACAAAACTATAATATATATAATAAAATCTATATGCACCTTTCACTTACTGTATACAGATATGTCCACGATGAATAAATGGACCCATAATTGTAAGACACACATGGTGTGTACCATTGTGCTAGAAAAAAAGAGACTGTAGGCCTATATCTATTCAGGAAAAATGCAGGATGTGACTACCATCTACTTAGTTCATTTTTAATTACATCCAGAATATCCCATGAGCATTATTCATCTATCATTTTAGAGTCGTAAAACATTATAGACATGTAATGGCTTTCCGTGATTAGTTATCAATCAAACGTTGTCCCACTCAAATTAAAAGTCTGTCTAACAACCTCCAGGGACAAGTTGAAAACATTGGTAGTCATGGAGCGTTACTCACTCTATTAATATTTGCCTGTTGTAATCTTGGGGAATACTGTACATGTTGGTCCTTTGTTCCCAATTATTTTTTTTTTTTTTGCTGTTCACCAACTTTTTAGATATGCACATATTGATCATGCTGAAAGTGCTTTGTGCAGAGTTTGGGCAGCGCTCCATGCTTTCCCCTGTGAAATGCTCAGTGGATTTGCTGGGTTACATCCGCAGGCACTGTGTCTAGGAGACAGATGTAGACACAGTACCGTACTCTATGTGCATAGATGTGACAGACTGAAGAGAGTATAATCAAAAGTCCAACCAAATCCAAGGGCTCATTCAGCCGTTAAGGATTTTCACTTTTAAGACGGCATCAGTCCCTATTACCATAAGATTACCACACATTACCATTCAATAAACTCACGTTTTTGCTCACTGTGTTTGAGACGCCAAGGCACTACACCGATTTTACACATTGAGAACAGTTGACTCATCATGAGGAGTACTACCCAGCCTTTCTAAACCTGCACTATAAATTGGGGTTGTGGAGTTTGAAATATGTGGGCTGTAGTCTCACTTTCCCAGACCATCCGCCAAGGCGCTGCAGAAGAGGGTCTGGCAAGTCCAAACAGCATTCCAGGATGGGAGAAAAACGTGCTCTGGTTTATTGGCATTTCTTTAAACCAATCACAGTCATCATGGGCGGCGCTTAGCACCGCACGGAGCCACTGCAACGTAGCCTTGGGAAGTAACTTGTTTTGATGGAATGTGTACGTTGGTAAGGTTGTTTTAGTCGTGCGAGAGAAAACTCAGATTGTACAGATAGTCTAGCTAGCTGTTTCAATATACCTTGCAGAGATTGGAGGAGCAGTTAACCATAGTCCTCATAAATCCACCAGAGTTTAAAATTCCAACACAAAGAAAGTGGAAGAAAATGGACATCGGCGAAAAGACATGCATCTGGCGTAATTTCCTGTGGCACCCGAGCAGTCTCGGAAGTGGAACGTGGTGGATATAGACTATGTGGGCTGTATCCAGGCAGAGAAGTGTTTAATACAGTTGTGAAGTAGGTGTAACAGCTGTTTCTGGAAGTAAAACCCCACTGTAAGTTCTCATTTAAAATGTTTCTTTTAATGGTACCTTCAATGTTGCTCAACATACACAGGAGCCTCAGGAATGATTCAACAATGCTATATGTTAACGTTATGTGGCCCTCAGTTTAAATCATTTCACCTATGTTTCTGAGAAATAGTTTGGTTTGCCAGTTTGGCATGGCTGACCGCTCTAAAGACTACAATACCCATGAACCTTGACCACTGTTGCTGTGGAGAAAAAGCCAGGCAGAGGCTTTGTTGTTGAATTTGTTTACAAACCACGGCACCATAGTTGCTGAATTAATTTCAAAATGAGCCCAGAAAGTAAATTAATTTATGCTCCAGATAGTATATTTCTTGCAGAAATGCACCTTGGGAGTTAAAATTAACTTCTCCCTCTAATTGTTTATTTAAACAGGCTTTACCTTTGATTTTGTATTAAAGAACCAGATTTCTCTAATGCAGCTGTTCCTCATTTGTACTGATGATTCAACCAGGAAAGTTTGTAGTTTCATTTAGCCACTTTCCTTTGAAGAGACATGTGCAAGCTTCAAAATTCACTAGTGGGCTATTTACTAGTCTATATCGACGACATTCCACTTCCAGGATTGTTCAGGTGCTGCCGGAAATTCTGCCGGATGTCCCTCTTTGTGTTGGCATTTTAAACTCTGGTGGATTTATGAGGACTATGGTTAACTGCTCTGGTTAACTGCACTGAGGAAGGTCTGGCAACGTGATGCTGAACAGTCTCATTCAGCACCACGGACAGCTCCCTGCACAGCCAGGTCTGGCAATGCAAGACTAGGTATTTTATGTCGTAGAGCAACATGGAAATATCTCTAAGCTTGTGTTAACCACAGACCTTATTTCAGGCAGCCCATTCAAAAAACCTATTGACTTTGAGACAAATCAAAATTTCTGGGGTTTAGGACTCCTGCAGCACTCTATAGGGACTAACAGTCAGGATCTATTAGGCTCTGCTGCATTGAGTTTGACCACTCTTTGTTATTTTTTTGTATCCCTTTAACCTGGTCGTTTTCCATCACCCATACACCTGTACGGCACTTTTCTAAATTTAGAATTCTGTTCTTACATCGTCATGCAGCCTCTGTCAACTTGGCCCCACACACTTTTAGAGTAAATTTACAGGAACACGGTGATATTTATGAAGATTCAGAAATAGCCGTTGGCAGCATTTAGGCCTCATTTGCACAGCATTCAGGCTACCGTGTTTTTACAGCAGCAGCAGGTGAGAGTTGTCTGTTAAAAATAAATATATTTTTACGGTTTGTGCCAATCATTTAGACTAACTTTCTCATTTATTCGCTCCTGCTGGTGTTTTCACATATTCAGGATAGCTGTGAATTTCAGAGCTGTTAATTAGGCAGAGTTGAGTCTCGTTGTGGCAGAATGTGTTCAACAACCTCGTACTGGGCAGGGAATATATCTGGCTATGATTTGATGAAAAGGGCTGATGTGGTTGTCACCGTGTAAACAGGAAGTGTAAACACTCTCCGCAATCACCAAACAAATTTGTAAGTGTCAGACTCTGCACAATGCTGGTCACCTTCCACTGGAGTAAATGGTGGTCTCTGCCCTGGGAATAATTCATCAAAAAAATGTCGCTCTGAAGACTTAATTGTCACGTTTACATTTGCATTTGCAGTTCATTTCACGCTAGACTTGACACCTTGTAGTAAACATAATAAACAACATGTTAAAAAATGAACTACAAAGGCAGATACCTTATTAAATAATTGGATGATACATTAATCGGACATAAACTAAATGAGACGTCACTCTAAAATGACAGCACTGATTCTTCCTTCAGCTTACACATTAGATTTCACTTTGTCTTTTATTCATGATGCCTCTTTGCCAGGTATTACAGACGCCTTGATTTAAATGATGAGGATCATTGATTGTCAGCTCCCATCTCGCCACCGTTGATCATGCAGCGCTCAATACGAGACAGCGCCGCAGTGGTAGCTCCGTGATGAAATACTGATGATGTAAAATAAGGTTATTGGAGGTCGTCAGAGAGTTCCCGCTCAGGTTGGTGTTGTTTGTCTTGTCTGCAGATGTTGTTTGAAGTGTAGACAGATGTTAAGACCTCCCAGGAACCCTGATGCATCCGGCGTGCCACATCAAAGCTCAGCTCATTAATGGGAAAGAATTAAATAGTCATCCAGATGTGTAATGTCACTGAAAAGGAAAAGTAAACAGTGTCGTAGAGTTAAAAACTGAGCATAAAGACATCGGATCTGTAAAGAGAAAATAACTCAGATTTAGTTTCTCATTCAACAAGTCATGCTACCTTTTACCCTTATTACACAGCTAACAGCCCTTCTCCTGTTTACCATTTTCATAACTATTGATATGAATCACAATGAAGTATTTCAATGTTTGATAAGTTCACTAAATATGTAAACGCATTATCTTGGCCTTTTCAGGCATGCAAAATCAATGCTTATGGCAGAGCACCCTGTCTCAGATGTGTCATTCAGCCTGTATGTGAGAGACACTTGGGGAAGAGCCAGGCGAGGAAGATGAAAGTATCACTAGCATCCACCCCAGACAGTTGTTCATGAATATCAAAGAACAGCTGTGAATGGAGGCAGGTTCTCATCATTTTTTACTCATTATCTCAAAGCACTGGAACACATTGCAATTAAATGGTTTCATACCCTCTAAAGTTTGTGACTCGCTCGCCACCATGAAGTTTGAGTAAGTTTAAACAATACTTATTAATGCAAAGAACACCTCAATACAACACATCAATACAAGTCAAAGAGGGGAAAACATGTCAGTGCTTAGTATTATGTTTTGTTTCTACAATAGTGTTATTTTTTTTCCTTCAATATAGACGTGATAAGTGTTTGTTGTAAATTCTAAGCCAAGTGTTGTCTGTCTCGCAGCGTCTGCTTTTGAAGAATGCTTAGGGGAAAAAAATCTATGCAGGAGAAGCCTTTCTCCTCATCACCTCGGCTGTGGCTCCCTCCCTCTTGTCCTTTGCTCTTGCAGGGTATCGCCTTGGCAACGTGTGAGGGAACAAGTGGTGCTCTTCAAGACTTAGACATTAGGGTCAACACTAATCTTGGGGGGGGGGGGGTGATAAACAGCCTGAACCCGAGCCAAAATCACTTCAAATAAAGCAACACAAGACATGGTAGCCTGGTTGCCAAGAGAGATGGGGACTAATTTAAATGAAAAGAGGCATGATTCATAGAGGGCCTTTAAAGATGTGGCAGTTTTCTTTTTTTTTTTAAAGGAATACAAATACAAAATACAAAAAAAATACGACTGAAAGGAAAGTTGTTTATGTGGATGTGAAATGGTGTGGTTTGTCAATTTGAAGCAGCCTCCATCTCATCTTGACACGGAAAAGGAACAGTGTAGCGAACAGAGCTAGTCAATAAATGCAGAAGTGAATGCTCCTTTTTTAATTGACTGTTCGCTAAACCCTGCTTCCCCAAATTACTGTTACTGCTGTCAAACTTACACATACGTAGTTTGCAATGGTAACAGTGGCAAATTTACTATCACATTCCCAGTCAGTTTGAAACAATCAATCTTCGTTTTCGTGTTGGCTAGAATGACAAATGTTGTTGGCAGATGTTTTTAAAATGTATCCAGCCAGCATAAGCTAATGTTAACGCTAAAACTCTGTCCGTCTCCAGCTGACTTTATTGCTTCCAGCTGATTACTTTTAAAACAAAAACAAAAACTGTAAATTAGTCTTTTATGCGCACATGATGGCTACATATGATGTAATGCTGAGACGCTAAGGCTCCTGGCAAAAAGTCTGCATGCTCTTCAGCTGATGATACATAGAAGACGTGCAGAGACTGTAAAGGTGCAGCATTGTTTGTGTCCTATAGGGTATTATAAACACAAAAAATAATACAAATGTTGTTGTTCTAAGACAATGCTTCAATGTTTTCAAACAGTAAGCTTTTCTTGGACAAGGGAAAAGAATTTGAGGATGAGGAATACCTGATGAGTTTGGCAAACGTAACCGTGTTTAATGCAAATTGCTGCCGCGTAAACTTCCCTGAACCAAATAAAGAGAGTTAAGCGAACAGTTCAATTAATAGTACAATTGTTGCTTCTTTTTAAAATGTGTTACTTCAGTATACAACAAACATAATGATGACCAGTAATTAACATTTTACACAATGACTGTTGGCCATGATGTAATCAGGAATAACAACTAAAAGCCTTTAAGATAAACTGGAGTGGGAAAGTAGGACTTTTTGCATCATTTAATGGATTCACAAAAGGTTCTTTTTCGTTTTTCATTTTTCACCTTTTGGTTTTATTATTTCATCACACAGCTACATTTTATTATCTGAAGGTAATTTTCCACGACTGGACTTCAGAGTTATGATTGCAATAGAGAAAGAAAGGTCACTATAATGAAGGTAATAGTTAGTCACATTATGTCTTAACAATTACAGGACTGCTGGGTTCACTGAGAGGTTTTCAGCTTTGCTCTGCCAGTTTGGGGTTTCTTCCGAATAAAAAGTCAACATTAATGTGACTTCCAAAGACATTTTTCACAAATACAGAAATGGAGATATTCCAGATTGACGTCAAAGCTTTAAATGTAGTTATACTGTTAAGTAAATCTGTCACGTGGACACCGCTGTGATGGCTGGAGAGCGTTTGTGGCTCCGTCCCTGTGAAGGACATCGGTCGTGACAGTCATGCTACTTGTGTGCAGCTGTGTTGCTCAGCCACAAAGATGATCAGTGGGTGCAGTCACTGGAGACATGCAAACAAACATTCACATGAGGTGGCACTTCCTTAAAAACTCACTTTCACTGTCTTTAATGCAAGG
Organism: Sander vitreus; assembly: GCF_031162955.1. Classification (NCBI taxonomy): domain Eukaryota; kingdom Metazoa; phylum Chordata; class Actinopteri; order Perciformes; family Percidae; genus Sander; species Sander vitreus. The sequence continues at coordinate 8,812,856 of NC_135871.1, read as the reverse complement.
CGGTTCATATTTAAAAGTCTGAACCCGTTTTACGCAGAATCTCTGATAGAAATTATTTATATTGTTGTTAAATCAGTCTCCCCTTGCAAAGTTCTCCCACTTCCTGTCTTTACAAAGCAAGGGCATTTTTATTCTGCATTTATAATGCAAATGTACTCAAGAAATGCATTAACATGAGTGATTTCTGCTATTCTTCTCTTTCCATTAACTTATAATGGAGCTCGGCAGGTTTTTTTTTTTTTACATTTCAGAATAAAGGGGTGTGATGATCGGGATGTGTCCTCGTTTCCCTGTCCATTATCTGGCACTGCTACAGAGCCAATAGCCACAGGTGCTAATGGCCATGTTTTTCACAAGCTGCCCATGCCAACTTCTTACACGCTGTAGCGACAGTTTGGGTCCAACTGTTCGTGCACATGCACAGTCCATTTGTCTCTGCCTCTTGTTGAAAAGCTCTGAAGCCTGATGTGCCTATAAAAATCTCTTTTTTGCCACAGAGAGGCACAGAAAGACAGATAATGATGGAGAGACAGGGATGTATTATATTAATGAAGCAATGGCAAAAAGGTGGGTGTTATATGAATGGCAGATTAATAGGGTGACAGCAATGAGTAAGCACAGGGGCGCCGAATCCATGCATTAATTAACACAAATGAGTGTCATGCTACTGTGAGTGACTGGCTGACAGGCTGTGGTTTAATCCCAGCTCCAGGAGGAAGTACTTTTGATTTATTTTGTAAAGTGCATTATTCTTTTTTGCATTTTTCTCAACTAGCATATCCTTGACATGTGCGTCTTTTATTCGAGACATTGTGTTCTAAATGTCGCTAATGATGATGAATCAGTAGCGACAGCAGCCTGGGCCACAGTTGTTATTCAGATTGGGTGTGTGCGTGTTCATCTGAAGACTTATAAATGTTTTTGGGTTGACATTTTGACAGGCCTCTGCAAACTATTCACATTGATTGATGTGCCAGCACACTCCTTCTGGGTGCTGCTGTCCAATGAAATGCAGTGGCTGCAGCTGAAAGACTCCCCATTTATCAGAATCTTAATTATACAACAGAGTGGCTCAAGACCTTGTTAGTCTAAGGGAAATAGCCATTGTTATGCTATACCTGCTGTTGTGGAAGCAATTCCGCAGTGTTTATATTTTGCAGTGCGGCATGAGAGATAATGGATGATTTATGAGATCTTTTTTCCAGCCACTGGCTGAGGACAGAGGCACCCTTATGAAACAAAAGTCTTCCCATTACGCATAGTACCAAAGAAGGTAATGCTGTAGATCAGGTTGTCTTCAACGTTTTTTAGGCCAAGGACCCCTTAAAGAGAAACGGAGTAGGGACCCCCTACTACATAAACTGTATAACATTGAGTTGCATATTAAACTGGTTTGGATGAATTTAAATAAATGGATATTAATATATTATTTATACATCATGTTTTCATGTTAAACATACATGTGGAACAGTGAATCCTTAAACTTAACTGTATGGCTGCCATAGTGGCCACCTTGCCCATAGTAGCCTAAGCTTCAATATGTAAATTAAATGTTTAGTTTTTTCACCAATAGGTCAATTTATCTTTGCTGTTAATATGTTGGATTCATGTTAATGTATATTTTCAGACATTTTACTTTTTTGAAAAAAATAAACTTTCAAAAAATTATCTTTTTGACATAATTTGGCAGCCCCCCTGCACTAAATCTGAGGACCCCCTCAGGGGTCACGGACCCCCTGTTGAAGATCTCTGCTGTAGATAATGCAAGGAGGACCTCTATGTTTAGTATTGTGACAGAAGGAAGCCACAAAAAAAGCCAGGCTCCAGTGGTAGTTTATTTCTTTGCACGTCTCTGTGCGGCTTACAGGGCTTAGTTCTTTACAACTATTACCTTCAACTTCAAAATTTCCATTAGTGAGATCCAATTTCCTTCAAAATAATAAAAAAAGAACAGTCCCTTGGGGTGCACTTCAGAACTATATTAAAGCACTGTGTAACAGTGCTTAATTTGTTTTTTTTTTATGCACAATTCCCACTCTGCATTCCAACCTTGAAATTATGGAGGAAGGCTGCCTTCAGCAAGATTTCTGCTTTACTTGTGGTGTAGCCAATTTAAGGAGTGTGGAACAAAACACCATTGAATACGTCTCATGTGCGCATTAAAATGGAATTAAATTTGAGTCTGAATAAAAAAAAAAACTTGGGTTAAATTTCTGAATCCCAGAAGATGACAGTGGAAGAGATAATCATGTGAATTCAGCGTAATCATCGTAATTCCAGGAGGCTTTTGTTTCCTGAAGGGTGCTTGGTCTTCCAGAATGAAAATGCTCCCATACATAAATCATGAGTGGTCACGCAGCTATTTTGACAAGTGGATACAAAGCCAATTGATGATTCATGGCAGATTGGGGGGGAAAATGTCACAAACTGCTAATTCTACCTTTAAAGGGACCCATGTTAAATGTGATCAGCATTGGTTTCACTCTGAATGAAATCATGTCAGAAATCTTGATGCTTGTGTATTTTTTTCTATGTCTCTTATAACACTATTTTGGGAAGCAATCAATGAAAACTCAGACGAGAGAACCCATTTTCCACTGAGAGAAATGAAATGAAGGGCAGCCCATTTGGTCTCTTGTGTTTATTCTCTTCTTTGACTGCCTGCACTCAAGTTTGCTAGGATGTCATGAAAGTTATTTTAAAGAAACAAGATAAGATGACTAACAGCATTGAACTCCATATGGGAATGTGGCCATTGCAACAGACATGGCATCTAAAAGTAGTGTTAAAACAAAAACTGAAGTCCTGTCCTACTTTCTAACTAGTTTTACAATATATTTTCTCATAGAGGGATTTCTTTGTGGAAAGCTGAAATATGTAGCTGGGTAATTCTGCTCATAATCCTCTTATATCTGGTATACATATGCTCATATAAATGACTATCTACTAGTTATTAAAATGTAAGCACTTTGTCAGAGCATTGACCTACTTCAGCTTGCGTCTTTCACTAAAACAGAAATGTTATTAAAACCTTGTCATTTAACAATATATACAATACAATATAAAATGTATGAAATATTTTTTGTTGAAAAAATGTGGTAGGCTGTATTAGGCTATTTTATTAGCAATAGCAGTAGTATAATTTAGCTTAGAATAGCACTAGCAACACAATTCAGCTCTTTGGAAACTACAAAATGCACAGTGGAACAAAGGCAACAACAATTAGCATGAAGAGGGCTCTGTGCTCTGTATAATGGTAATAACCAGAGCCAAACCACATTTGTTGAGCAAACACGTTTGGCAAACTTAAAATGCAGAGAACAACCCCCTGGTCACATAAAAAAAACAGCCATTCATGTTGGTAGATGCAGCTAAGGCTATTTGGTAAGTCGTTAGGCTAACAAGCTAACTGAGATACAGTAATTCTAGTACATGAGTCAGCAGCAAGGGCACTATTCCTTTAACGTTAGCTTGTGTCCTCAGTTAGCACCCAGCTACCTTTAATGAGCCAGACACACTCTTTACCAGTATTGTAACTTACACTGATCCTCAGTGCTAACATTAGCTAATATTAGCCACCATAAGCTACTGGTCACACAAGACCAAGTAGGCTATCAGCAAAAAAACAAACAACCCCACAACTTTTCATTTGTAAGAGAAAGAATGTTCTTTCATCTTTCAAATGTTATGGAGTCTCACTTATGCTCAACTAACTAGCTGCCTCCAATCTAAGCACTGACATCTGTTCATATACTTTAAGACTCATTTTGTTGGTTGGGGCTCAGGTTATGAAGTGCACATAAAAGAGATGTGTCCCCGGGCCCTTGTGATGTGAAATAAAATGTTGCAATATGTTAGTCTGGGTCAACGCAATGATTCATAGGCTATTTATCCTTTTGTTTAATGTCACTTACCAGGTTTATCGACAAAAGGCCAAGCAAGAATTTCTATTCGTATAACTGCAGAATTTACAGATTGTTGCATTTCATAATTTACATAAAAGGTGTCTTCAGGGGTCTGGAATTTCAAACTGATTGGGATCCTTCAAGCAGCACAAAATAATGTGACTTTGAATTGTGTTTTCAGTCCTCATTTTACACATTGAACCATGTCCTTGGTGGGTGTAGTGGCAGAAACATAACACAGGCGAGTGCAACCTCAATTACACAGGTATTTTTTTCTTTTGTTGTCTATGACACAAGTCAGAACTTGAACAATAACACATTAAAGCTTGTGTAGGCAGAAGGCAAAAAATGCCAGAATTTGAAGTAAAATGAGACTTCTTCCTGCAGCTCTCCCTCTACTCTATCTCTGTGCAACCCCTCCAATCAGACGAGCGCGGGCATGCACTGCATGGCTTCATACTGTAAACGGCTAAACTACGGGCTTGTCTACCACATTTACATTTCCTCTCACACCGCCTCTGGCGTCTCCTCATTCGGATGACTGCAGTAGGCGGTGCCGTGGCTTCGGCCACTGGTCCTCAAAACAGGCTGTTGCCAACCGAACAAGGAGACGCCGTAGGTGGTGTGAGAGAAAACGCAAATATGGCTAGATGTTCGTGCTAGATTAAGGAGTAACCCCAGCAGAGCAGCTCTCCCAACAGTTTTCACAGCAAATGTCCGCTCCCTAGACAATAAGCTCAAGAACAATTTCGTTCTTATATGTACTGTATACAGGTGCTGGTCATATAATTAGAATATCATGAAAAAGTTGATTTATTTCAGTAATTTCATTCAAAAAGTGAAACTTGATATTTTTTTTTTCAATTTCTTTTAATTTTGATGATTATAACTGACAACTGATGAAAACCCCAAATTCAGTATCTCAGAAAATTTGAATATTGTGAAAAGTTTCAATACTGAAGACACCTGGTGCCAAACTCTAATCAGCTAATTAACTCAAAACACCTGCAAAGGCCTTTAAATGGTCTCTCAGTCTAGTTCTGTAGGCTACACAATCACGGGGAAGACTGCTGCCTGGACAGCTGTCCAAAAGACGACCATTGGAGTGGAGAGGCACAGAATCCACGTTGCTTGAAGTCCAGTGTGAAGTTTCCACAGTCAGTGATGGTTTGGGGTGCCATGTCATCTGCTGGTGTTGGTCCACTGTGTTTTCTGAGGTCCAGGGTCAATGCAGCCGTCTACCAGGAAGTTTTAAAGCACTTCATGCTTCCTGCTGCTAACCAACTTTATGGAGATGCAGATTTCATTTTCCAACAGGACTTGGCACCTGCACACAGTGCCAAAGCTACCAGTACCTGGTTTAAGGACCATGGTATCCCTGTTCTTAATTGGCCAGCAAACTCGCCTGACCTTAACCCTATAGAAAATCTATGGGGTATTGTGAAGAGGATGATGCGATGCTCCAGACCCAACAATGCAGAAGAGCTGAAGGCCACTATCAGAGCAACCTGGGCTCTCATAACACCTGAGCAGTGCCACAGACTGATCGACTCCATGCCACGCCGCATTGCTGCAGTAATTCAGGCAAAAGGAGCCCCAACTAAGTATTGAGTGCTGTACATGCTCATACTTTTCATGTTCATACTTTTCAGTTGGCCAACATTTCTAAAAATCCTTTTTTGTATTGGTCTTAAGTAATATTCTAATTTTCGGAGATACTGAATTTGGCATTTTCATTATTTGTCAGTTATAATCATCACAATTAAACGAAATGAGCATTTGAAATATATCACTCTGTGTGTGATGAATGAATATAATATACAAATTTCACTTTTTGAATGTAATTACTGAAATAAATCAACTTTTTCATGATATTCAAATTATATGACCAGCACCTGTATACTGTAGATGGATGGCAATCAAGTTTCTTATCTAATAGTTTAGCTTTGAATTGGCTGCAGCCCTGAGCCCTTGGCTACAGTTAGTAGAACTTTCACTGAAGGAATGTGCATGGGCATCTGCGTTTGTAGAACAGCCAATAGGAATGCTTTCTCTCTGAAAGCACTTGTGATTGGCCAAAGTCTCCTGTTACAGGCTAGATTTTCTAAAGCCTGAAAACAGAGCCAAGGAGGAGATGCAGAAGTCTAGTTTTCTTTCAGACCACTTGACTTACAAGATGATGAAAGATTAATACCAAATTCTTGCCTAACAGCAAGAATAAACTTCCTAGTTTGACCAGAGCAACAGTTCACACAGCATATTAAATTAGAGGACCTAAGTAAATCCTGCAATTTCAGCATTCAGAGTCACTCGTTAATGTGACATGGTGCTGACAACACAAAAGAATCATATTAATAATATATAAGGCCAATTTGAGATACCATTTTGAAACATATTATAAGGCTTGTTTTAGGTTTTGCTTTATAATGTCCCTGTTTTTCTTGTACAGGGCCAAATTGCTACGTGGACACATCAGTGATACCAGCCGGCCGAGAGGTGAAGATTGATGAGTGTACAATCTGCTACTGCACATATGAGGAGGGCACATGGCAGATTGAGCGTCAGGCCACCTGCAGTAAGAACGAGTGCCAGCTGAGCTAAAGACTGGCACGGTCAGAGGAGACATTGGCACGCAACACCAGCGCCAATCTGCATGTAAACTCTCGGCCTTTCACTCAGTCTAGACATCAGGGTCGGACAGAAGCCCTGGAGCATTTCAGCATTTATAGTCACTCCTGTATTACTGGAAGAAAAAAAAATGCTTTTATGAAAGTTTATAATCCACACACAGAATATCTATTTATCTATGTACTGAATTATTTATGACTATAGACAAATAAAGGAGTAATAATGCTGAACTAGTGAACACATATTTTTTATAGCCTCTGTATTTTATTAAGCAATGTATTGGGCCAGAGGTCAAAAAAACAGAATGTATAGAACACACACGGCTGTCTTTGGAGATGAAAACCTCAATGTCTTGACATTCAATGTCACCTGACAAATCCTGACACCCGTCCCTCTACCACCAAAGTGCAGGCTAGACTATGTGCAGTCCACTTCAGAATTATGGGTACAAAATTGCTGTGTTAGACGATCAAGTGCAGGGTTAAAAACAATGGGAAAACAGAAGGAAATTCTAGACTTGACTGTTTCCTAATTTCTTTTACCTTTTTTTTGGATGTTCAAATGTGTTTTGATTTGAAAGTGCTTTTTTGTAATTTCTCTTGGTATCGTGCGTTCTTGTTTCAAATAAATGCCAGACTGCTCTCTGTAAATGGTCAAATGGTACTTACTTAGTAAGCACTGTGGGGAGGATGGTGTTTCACATTCGCAGACTTACAAATGAATACAATGTTTGAAATTTCACTTGAATCAACAAATGACACTGAGATGGAACGATCAAACCAATTTCATCCAATTTTGTGTTTCACATATCACAGGTAACGTTTGAATGTGACAAACATGTACAAATCCACTCTTTAGATGTAAGCATTTTTTGCTTTTTAAGCTCTAGAATGAGAATAGTGTGTGTAAAAGCTACAGTTAAATTTGTAATGAGTTGTCAAGAGTTTATTAAGCTATTTAGTAATGCTGCGGTTTCATTTGCAATAGCTATAAACATCACAATATAAACAAGAGAGGTTGGAATCTCAATCTCAATAGTTGCCTCTGGATTTCCATCTTTATTAATCACAGAAAGACTGGACACTATGATGCCAATTTTCTAACAACATTTAGAAATTGGAAGGTCATAAGTCTTGCGCAGCATATTTTTCTTGTCTTCATCTTCACTTTGAGGATGACGGGTAATGAAAGCATGATTCTGGCAGAGGGCTCGTCGACCAGCGGATAAAATTGATGATTACCAATTTAAGTTTGGGTTATGAACACTGAAGAGCAGTCTGTGATAAATGGATGCAGATGTTGTGTGTCTGGTTTGTTTTTCCTGTCATCTTTTGCATCTGCAGCACGGCACTCTCTGTGTCACCCTTTGCAATGTGCAGGCCACTCCGCAAAACTCTTTCATCAAGGGGTTGCCAGACAACGATGTTGCATCTCCAGCCGTGAGACGTGCCTGTCAGCCAGCCGGCAGGATCGAGGTAAATAAGCCTAAATGCATGTACATGCTACGTGACAGGCTTCTCACAGAGCAGTAGCGGAGAGGTGGCACAGATCTATTAAGGTTTTCTGGCCAGCCTTCACTCCTCTGTTTCTACAACTGTAAAGGTCCTCTCAAACCAAACTCATTCATTCAAGGAAAACAGGACTTGTGCTTGTGCATACAAGTAGTATATGATTGTGGGATTTTCTCTCCTATCCACAAGTCCTCACTAGTAATACAAAGTGCTCCTTTTCATGCCTCCCCTCAATTTCTGTCTATTTAGAGGAATTACTGCTGTGTTGTGTCTATTCTTTCATTTTACAAGCTAATACTCCCTTATGTCTAATTGCCCAAGCAGCTAACCTGCTGTGATTTACTCAGTGAAGTAATGACTCTGATCAGTGATGTTATCTGTCACCCCTACCTGCTCTGCCCAGGTCATTAACATTAACAATTGGCTTTAGATCAGTTCGCATTCCAGCAGTTATTTAAGATCAGCTTTGTGCATGATTGGATAGAAGAAAGCAGTCATTAAGACTGCCCATAAAGTCTACTCATCAGAAAAGAGGCCGGGTCTTTTACTTGAAATAAAATTCCCAGAGTGGTACGCATCTAAACTCCTTCAAAGACAGGCCATTAATTGGACACATCTGTTGGAGAAACCCATAAGAGATTAGCCTGGTCTCCCAAATGCTTTAACTATGTAATTAGGCTTCTGCCCTGTTCTGGACAATGCACACCCTTGCACTGTGATGAGATGTGTGCTCATATTACAATAAGTGATGAAATTCATTATTTATCTATAGCAATCAGCCAGCTCTGTAATTTGAAATTAAAGTAAGCTTTTGGTAAAGGATTGTGAAATGTTGTCACCTGAAAAGTCCGGGGCTATATTTAACTTCAAGCAGAATTATTCAAAAACATTTTGAAGTCATATTTTTAGTTAAAGGGAAACCTTTTATGGGTTCATTTTTTTAGGATTCACGTTAACAGTATCTACACTTCAAGCTGTGTGCAGACAACTGCTGGGAGCCTAAAAATGGTAAGTGAAACTAATTTGTAGTAGAAAAAAAATGTTTCACAATATTGTACTGTGCAGAGCTGTTTATATGTCCATGTTTGCAGCAAGTATGTGTTTTCATAGGGATGCCCCCCCCCCCCACAACCTGCAAGTAATGGTCTTTGGCCCCATCCAGTCACCTTGTTTCCCTTCCTGGCTACACTCAGGAGATATGTGTTGGAAGCAAGGTTATTATAGTTTTGCATTTTTCATTAGTTTTTATTTTTATTTCGTTTTGACTTTTTGTTTTCAAATTCAGTTTAGTTTTAATTAGTTTTTAAAGCGGGTTTGCTAGTTTAGTTTAGTTTTTAAAAATGCTTAGTTTTAGTTTAGTTTTTATTAGTTTTAGTCTTTTTTTTGTAATGTGGGTTATTTGTAGGGGGATTCAAAAAGATAAGAAAAAGTATTGTGTAATAATAACTCAACAAAAACATCATACAATTTTAGTAATATGTATTCACAATGTATTCAACAATAACACCAGTACATACAATGTAGTAATATATATGACCATATGTATGTAAACAGTCTACACAAGACACAGTATGTGCAAAATGTGTAAGTGACGTGTTCCAGGAAAAAAAACTAAATAGCCAACAGACTAAAGAAAACATGAACAGGTGTTTTCAACTTTGGTTCGAGTAAAGTGGCGAACTTTTTGAAGTCAATCGACTCACACAGTTGTGTAGACATCTCAGTATCAATCCACATATTAACCCATACTTCCACGGTCAGGGTATTAAAGTATAATCCGTTTTTCGTTTACGACAAAACGGGTCGATGTTTCGTTTTTGGTTTCAAACCAAAAACGAAACCGTTTTCTCATTTTTCTAATGTCCATACAAATAAAAAATTAACTGGAAAACTGTTTGTTTTTCAACTGTTGTTTTTTTGTTATTCATGTTTCCGTTTTAACCCAAGAGCGAGAATACGGGCTCATTTTTATAATGTGCATAATCATTGAAAATCTGATGGAACACAGGTCTCGTTTATAATGTTATTTTGGTCTTACGTGTTCAAAAGTCTACTAAAACCAATGCGCTCTGGACAGGAAGTAACATTAACGTGTCAAAATAAAAGTATGAGAGCTGTAATAACTGCCAGAAGAACAATGTACTTTAGCTTTTGCCTGTAGCTTGTCAGATTAAGCTACAGTTAATTATTTAGGGTTATATAAAGTATTTAATTGAGCAACATTCATTAATAGCCACAAAGGGAGTAATAATGGATATTATTTTAAAATAGAAATAGGATTATAATAAGTTTTAAATCACATTTTAAATAAAATCTGCATTCCCCTAGCATTATGTGTTGCGTTATTGACTACTTTTACTCTAATCTTACACCAGCCAGTAAAAAAAGGCAAAAAATATAGAGCTTTTTTAAATCGCTCTGCAGAATATTGTATGTGACATGGTTAACCACATTAGCTGCCAATGAACACGTCAATGTGATGAAGAACATAAATTAACAAGTTAAAGTGTACTGGAGACTCTCTCATTCTGGTCTGGTCTCCTCAGGCCCTGCAGACTGCACCAGAGTTCATGGTGAGCATGGTAGACCTCCTCACTGCTGGGCCTGTGCCTGGATCACATAGCTCGTTAGATGTTCACTGCTCATACTAAGCCCTTGAAACAGTAGTTGGCCAATATTGGATAATAAAATATAATACATGATAGGTATTGTGTGGTTGAATTACAATAAGGAATGGTCAATGGTAAGCACTATGGCCCTCACAGCAAGAAGCTACTGGGTTGGAACCCTGGTAAGCAATATAAATATTTACTGTCATTGTATTGATGGAGCAGCAGCAGATGGCACAGAATCATGGAAACTTTAATGTTACAACTGAGATCTATCTCTCTCTCTCTCTCTCTCTCTCTCTCTCTCTCTCTCTCAGAACATACACTTTCACAAAGGCTGGTGCATGTTTATCATATATTGTATGGTGCTGTCGACTCAAGTGGAAAATCTGAATCAGCAAAATGGCCTACTGTAATATTCTAGCAGTAAACCACAAGTGTGGTCCAGTCTGCAGGGCCTGAGGAGACCAGGATGAGAGAAGCAACATGGCAGCTTCCTCACTAATATGATGAGAGGTTTGCAATGCGGCCCAGTTGTATCTGCAAGAGTTCTTCATCACACTCAAATTGATGGCAGTTAAGTTGGTCAACCATGTCACATGAATATTCTGCAGAGTTGCAATAAAAAGAAGCCTTTTCATTTAAGTGGTCAAGTGGTTTAGCCCTTGTGTTATCTTATAAATTTGGTCATTACAAATGTTATTGGCATAACAAAATTGACCATTTCATAAAGCATGAAGTCATGTATTACTCAATTCTGGGTTACCCCTTTTATCCAACTTCATTCCACTCATTAGTTTTACACTTATTTTTTGCATTCATGGTCAACAGACCTCATTTACATGAATTATACCTAATTTCTAAGTAAAATGAGGATATATATGATTAGTTGTTTTGGATTATAACAGACTGGTATATTCAATTCAATTTTATTTATAGTATCAAATCATAACAGGAGTTATCTCAGGACACTTTACAGATAGAGTAGGTCTAGACCACACTCTATAATTTACAAAGACCCAACAATTACAGTGATTCCCCCCAAGAGCAAGCATAAATGCGGAAATGCGACAGTGGTGAGGAAAAACTCCCTTTTAGGAAGAAACCTCAGACAGACCCAGGCTCTCGGTAGGCGTGTGTGTGTGTGTGTGTGTGTGTGTGTGTGTGTGTGTGTGTGTGTGTGTGTGTGTAAAAAGAACACTTCTTGCAGTTACAAGCTAGTAAAAAGAGGAGACTGAGGTACTTAATTTGGAAAATGCACATTATTATGGTCATATATTTGTATGTTCTCGTAAATTCATAGGTGAGGAGTAACTGTAAGATGTTTTGCCAATATAGGCCCCATTACAAATAGTCACAAATTGTTCCAGGGAAAGACTTTATAGAGAATCTTATACACAACTATTTACTTGACTGATTTTGGTGTAGATGTTGCAATTCTTTTTCTGTCCAGTTTCTAGGACTGCATGAGATTTAGGGTCGATATTATTTATGGACTTTGATTTTGATTAATGTGTTAATCAAAAAGAATTCTGAATAACGAATTAGAATGCCAGAATAATGGAAGTAACAGCAGGTAACATTTTGCATAAAACAATTTGGCTATTAAATACTAGGTCTATAATGACCATAGTAGCTATTGACAGGGTTAAAATTGTTGCATTTATTGGATATAATTAGCTTTTTGTATATTGTGCTTGTTTTTCAGTCGACGAGAAGATACAGGCCTCGATGGCGTTTTTGATAGAATTGAAGAGGTGGTCCTGGCAGCCCAGGGACTGCAAGAAGTGTCCACTACAATGAAGGAGCTGATGGAGTTTGCAAATTCCAGAACAACACTGTCCCTGACTGAGGCCCAAGCATTAGCTGTTAGAGATGCCTTTGCCTGTATTGTCTGCAAAAGTAATTTTTGTATTTATATTTGTATTGTTTTCTTTAAAAACCTGTATTACCCATAATTCAGGAGTTGTTAAAAAAACATACACTTTGCAGTGTCTTATTTAGCAACGAATGACAATTGATAATTAGATAAGTATGGAAAATCCCAGGTCAGGTGTTCTACAACCACAAATGTGGATACAGTAAATAAACAGATGATACCATAGACAAAGTTTAGTCTACTTAACACATATATAAGTGCAACTAATTAACTCTTTCCATGAAGAACATAGACCAAATATAACAATTCAATTCAATCAAATACTGTAGTTTTTAAAACTGTTTTCTGATTTAAATTGGCAGGTCCAATGGTTGAGGTTCCATCGTGCTGCCAAAGCCTTGTTGGCTGTAGGAGCTGCATTGAAGAGTGGCAGACAAATTCTGCCTTTTGCCCAAAATGTCGAGCTGATGATTTTGGTGACAACATTCAAACACTAACTGGACTCTCTGATGCATTGGCTGCATTGGGAAGTATACTCTGGGAGTAATACTCTACAGAATGCAATCATGCGTAATTGCATAGTTTTACTGTTCTTTGTGTTCATTTTCAATTCAACTGAATAACATGTCAAGTCTACAGTTTAAGCAAACTCTTTTTTTGCTCATATTTCAATACTGTGAAAGCTAAGGTACAATCTCAGATTTGCACTATTTTATGTTGTATATTTTCTTAAATTGTTTGCATTTGGAAACTCTTGAAATGATATTGTACATTAAGTAAGCTATTCACAAAAGCGTAGGTTTGTCGCTTGTGTTCTATTTCTCCTTGAATAACATGTTGAGTCTACAGTTAAAGCACTTTCATGCATGTACTTTTATAAGGTCATTTTAGTTTTCATACCCATATTTCAATGATGTGAAAGCTAAGTTACAATCTCAAATTTGCACTATTTTATGTTTTATATTTTTCAGAATTTTGAAGTTATCATAGTTTAAATTAAGCATAAAAAGTCTGCCCTTCTGGCAATACTGGTGCAATACTTTGTCATTGTATGCAAGATTTTATTTCACCTAAAAAAGTTCAATACAACAGAGTTTAAAGCAAAGGTTTATTTGTCAAATTATTCAACTGTCAAGTTGTGGGTACAGTGGCAGCTACATACGATTTTTAAATCAATCTGTATGCCTGTTTTTTTTTAAGAGCAGGGTTATCCAGGGTGCTCTCATCCAACATACAGTAAAAACAACAATTTAAGAGGGTATCAATAGAGGCTCTATGCAGACTGATTACAGTTTGATGAAGTAAAGAACAAAGCACACTGAGACCGATCCATAGTTGATTCCAACAGTGTGGAGGCCAATTAAGATGTTATATAAAAACTATAATAATATAAATGGTTGACAAACTTTGAATCAGCACTGTAGCACAATACAGTCTGTTTTCCTAGCTACTTAACAACACCACAGCATTTCAGTTACTTTTTTCAAACATATCTTTGGGTGACATTTATGAGGTACAACAAGGCATCTTGGAAAGGTGTATAGTCATTGTTTACCACATGATTAAAAAGAAGAGAGATGTCAGGGTAGTTTTCTGCAAAGTCTTGTACTGCATGACATCTGTCCTCCTCAGATGAAAATGGGTCAGTTCCAAAAACTGACACCCAAGACACGTGTGAAAAATGAAAAAATAACTGCTTTAAAGAGTTGTACATATTCAGTTTAGCATACCTGGGATCCTGTGTGCATTCCACGATTGCACCACTCTGCCTAGTCCAATTTGGCTTAATTGACATGTCAGGTTTGAAATGCAGAATTTTGTCCTCCATGTTGAGGACTTCTTCTAGATTACGAGCACCCTGAAGACATTTTTTTATATTTTGAGCCCAGAATATTCACGAACCATTTCTACATCAAAGAAATTCTTATATGCATCATGTACTGTAGGCCTACTTAATTCTTAGCATATGATTTACCTGGCGTCGGAATTCGTGGTATGGCTGATGAATCTCTCTGAGGATTTTCCCAACTCGACATTCTCCTGCATGCACTCCCATTGAAGACAGATAGCCAGTCATGAACTTGCGGCCATAAGATGGGCCCATCGGTTAAGAAAAATACAGTTATTCGCTACAACATTTGAAAGACGGGCAGGATATAAAATGTGAAAACCTAAATAAAAAACTTACTTCATATATTGATCCAACCACAGCCCTCTCCAGTTCTGTGTCCGATACATGTCTTTTTCGCATAAGGTTGTGCTGAACACAGAATCTTCTCACACTCATTTCAGAACATCGCTGGATACCCATCTGCTGCAGCGTTGTGGAAATCTCTACATATGTCTTGCCAGTTTCAAATAAGTCTTTAATTAAATCAGCATATGGTTCCAGTGCGGCCATGGCGTCAATACGAAATTACTCAAGAAATACTGAGTCATTAATTTACAATCACTGCATGATTGAGGTTTTCCAGGCTTCTTTTAACTGTTTTCCAAATTGCGGCAAACTTCCAAGTGCAACACACGAAGAAAACAATAACTTCTGGTTAACATAAATCGAACAAATTAAATATCAAAATCAAAATTGGTCTGTGGCCCGCTATTTCATTTCCTATTTTTGATCTGAGCATTAAATCGAAAGTACGACAAATGACCCGTTATTCGTTTTTTTGGTATCAGATTCATAAACGAATAACGAAATAACGAACCATTTTTTCATTTTCCGATTTTAAAATCTCAATTGAATATGAAAAGAATGAACGATACACGGATTCCTAGAGAGCAGCGAATCGTACAAACGTACTTAAGGGTCAAAATGCGTGCCGAGTACGAAAAATGCGTACATGTTGGCAGGTCTGGTTAAAACGGAAACATGAATAACAAAAAAACAACAGTTGAAAAATGAGCAGTTTTCCAGTTAATTTTTAATTTGTATGTATGAAAAACGAGAAAACGGAGCTCATAGTTTTGTTTTCCGTTTTTGGTTTGAAACCAAAAACGAAACATCGACCCGTTTTGTCGTTTTTGGTTTAAAACGAAAAACGGATTATACTTTAGTACCTTGACCTTCCTCCCGCTTTTGGTGTTCCTGCGTACGTACTAACCAGCAGATGTCAGGTTGCCGGTGAAAGCCCTCCTGTAGTGTTCTCTGTCCTGCTGTTGTCTCTGTCATGCTGCCTGGCCCTGTATCCATACATCCATGCCCGTAACGTTACCGGGGTTAACTTCTGTTTCGGGGAAAGGGGGCTTTGCGTTCTCCTTTACCTTGTTAAGGTAAGCTAGGTTAGCCTCCTAGCTTGTGTGCGCTTCTCAAATGTACTTTCAAATTCGTGGGATTTTTCTCTGTAATAAATTGACTACATATTTTACCACCTTCCACTGCAAGGCGCTTTTATCTGACACAGTCATAATCAAATAGGACTGCCGCTTTCTTCCGACTTTCGGTACCGCTATGATGCCAGGCGAGAGGGACGGCGCCACGGACGGTTGTGTTCATTTTGACGTGGAATGTCGGAATTTCTGGATTCCCAATCGGAAACTATATATGTCTACGGGAAATGTCATGGTCAGAGAGATATAACGTTATTTGCTCTATGAAAGATCGACAAAGACGAAAACTAAGGACATTTACTCTATAATTTTATTTTATTTTAGTGCGTTTGCGGCACACATTGCATTAGAAATAGGAGCATTGGTTTTCACACTGTTCTGAGAGCCAGTAGATGTTGAGTGTTGGTCCAGAGAAATGTCCATTCACTCTCACTGTCTGAGATCTGTTGGTGAGGAAGTCCGAGATCCAGCCAAATGAAGCTTTATCATACATTCATTCAGGAAGACTATAGTTTTGCATGCTTAGGCCATTTCTGTGCAAATTGTCGCAAATGGCAGAGCGCCCTCCCTCTCCCCATCACAGCCAGTCTTTGCAGCTCCATCAGCCTCATCAGAATCATCAGCCACCCCCACCGCCTCCAGATTCTGGACTTCATGGGGGGATTTATCTAGCTGCTGCTCAGGGCAGACGCCCCTCGGTTACAAATCTCCCTGTAGAGTCTAAGCGCCAAAGACTTTCTGTCAAGACTTAATTATCACATAACATCTGATCTGTCATAATAAACATTTATCTATCCTTCATTCACTTGTCACAACAGCAGTGTCCAGCCCAAAACACTCAATAAGCTTCTGCACCAGCAGGTGAGGCTGTGTGGTGTTAAAAGCTAATGAGAGGTCCATAACCAACAGTCTGTCTTGGCTCTTACAGAACTACCCTCTAAGGGCTTATAAATGAACATGAGCAGAGTTATATATTTGATTGGGAAGTACAGTTTCATAAATATTCAAAGGCACATTTAATAATTTTGTTAGCAAACATTTTGTACGTTTAAATTGATCCTATTGTCATTTCATCTGGAAAGGTTTCTTGTAGTCATTTCAATATTTTAAATTCAACTAAAATTCAATCTCAGGCATCCTTTTAGATCAGTGGTTCTCAACTTTTTTGGGACTAGCGCCCCCCTATCCATTATCCAGGTCCCTTACCGCCATGTGTGTCTCTAGCTTGAAACAAGCTAGCGCAAACCGATGATTAGCCTATAACGCTAGTCTTCGGGGCAGAGGGTAAAGTAAAAAGAAATCGCTATTTCTATACCACTAACAACCACACTTCCACGGTAACATAATGAGGGTCCCTACATGTAAACCAAAGCATTGAGAAAAGATAGATTATAGAGACAGTAGCGTTCACGTATGCCAACAGGCGCCATATTGGGAAAACAGTCATGACCAACGCCGTGTTTGAGCTATGTTACCGGTTACTGGTTGCACAGCGTTTGTCGTTTGACTGGTCATGACTGTTTTCCCAAGATGGCGCCTGCTTGTATACGTGAACACTACTGTCTTTATAATCTATCTTTTCAATAAACTGTCTGTATACTTACAAAGTTCTCAATGCTTCGGTTTACATGTAGGGACCCTCATTATGCTACTGTGGAAGTGTGGTGCCATTTTGAGCCTTGTTAGTGGTATAGAAATAGCGATTTCTTTTTACTTTACCCTCTGCCCCGAAGACTAGCGTTATAAGCTAATCATCGGTTTTTAGTAGCTTGTTTCAAGCTAGAGACACATCCATTTAGCATGAAAACATATCCCAGAGAACTCGACTCGGTGCACATATGTTATTAACCCCTAGGTTAATTTTGCGCCGGAATTGTCCTCCACATGCTTGAGAGAGATACTGAGATTAATATTTCCAATTTCTCCAAAAAGCTGGACATATTCTTTAAATTTATACAGCCTTATTGAGTCTTTTAATATGATAGTAAGTAATTGTTTGATTAAATTATTATGTCATATTGCAGTATATCAAATATAGAACAAGGAGTGATTTCATGAACATGTTAAGACTGTTTTTGCAGCTTGGTTTGTCTTTAAAGTTCAGAACAAAGATGCCATTTGATAGATGTTTTAGATCAAAACACTTTAGTGCCAACTTCAATCTAAAGTTTTGAAAGCAAAGGAAATCTTGTATGATTTCACATACACGGGTGTAAGCCTACATCAATGGCCCTATCGGCATTAAAAGCTCTGTAAGACAGTGATTTGACAGAGGTGAAAATGTTCCATGAACCCACAAGACAGGGTAATAACCAAAGGGTCAAAGTGCAGTTCACCTGCCTGCATATTTAGCAGGCAATGTTAAGGAGCTTTGATTAATAATATCTCCAGAAAGCAGCTCATAATATCTCATCTAATAAAGCTATGAAGAATTCATGCTGTAATGATCTGGGCTTCTCACTTAAAAGTGAATAATTATGTAGGATTTTGTTTTTTGTTGCATGTGTATCTTTAAACAGGAAGAGCTAGATGACAGCTAAAGGTTATGAATATTTCATGTCACATTTGCAGCGTTTATTTCAATTTCTAAGGGAGCACCGAGCTTTTAAATCAGAATCACTTTAAATAAAAGAGAGCTTGTTATCTGTAAGTGCATTTAGGCTTTCTGCTTAATATGGGACTGTTATCAACAGCACAGTTCATTAGTAGATTTGCGATTCTTCTTTCAGAGAGCTGTGAGACTACAGAGTGAATTCCAACCCTCTGTTTTTCTGTCGCCGACTTTATTCCTCTAAATTTCACTGTTCTGAACATTAATTTCACTGGACAGCTGCTAAATGCTGGTAAAATGCTTTGAGGATTCTATTTGCACCTTCTGAAATGGTTTCCAAGCACATCACCTCTAATCCATTAAATCCAGCTTTGAATCTCCTGACAGTTCTGCGAGTCATCCTTCAAGCCACATGTAACATTCCCATGTGATTACGACGCTCCTTGATCAATCTGAGTGAATCACTTCATGATTGTGCACCTGAGTCTCCAGAGCCTTGGGCCTGAAATTGTCCTTTATAGATTTGGTATTATATCTCTAGCACTCCTCCTCTGCCATTAGCCAGACATTCACATTTTCAATTTCACCTCTCTGCCTTGTCTTGCCTCCAGATGAGGGTGACACTGTTGCAGTGTTGGATCGTCTCCCCATTCATACATCTGGGTAGCACATCTCACAGATTACCAGGTCTTAGGACAGGATATGGGAGGCAAACACCAAACTTGGCTTTGTGTTAGTGTTAAGAAGCAATCTAAGCCTGGGACAAAGCAAATCACCTATTTTCTTTAAATAACATGGTTTATATACAGTGGGGAGAACAAGTATTTGATACACTGCTGATTTTGCAGGTTTTCCCACTTACAAAGCATGTAGAAGTCTGTAACTTTTATCATAGGTACTCTTCAACTGTGAGTGACGGTATCTAAAACAAAAATCCAGAAAATCACATTGTATGATTTTTAAGTAATTAATTTGCATTTTATTGCATGACATAAGTATTTGATACATCAGAAAAGCAGAACTTAATATTTGGTACAGAAACCTTTGTTACAATTACAGAGATCATACGTTTCCTGTAGTTCTTGACCAGGTTTGCACACACTGCAGCAGGGATTTTGGCCCACTCCTCCATGCAGACCTTCTCCAGATCCTTCAGGTTTCGGGGCTGTCGCTGGGCAATACGGACTTTCAGCTCCCTCCAAAGATTTTCTATTGGGTTCAGATCTGGAGACTGGCTAGGCAACTCCAGGACCTTGAGATGCTTCTTACGGAGCCACTCCTTAGCTGCCCTGGCTGTGTGTTTTGGGTCGTTGTCATGCTGGAAGACCCAGCCACGACCCATCTTCAATGCTCTTACTGAGGGAAGGAGGTTGTTGGCCAAGATCTCGTGATACATGGCCCCATCCATCCTCCCCTCAATACGGTGCAGTCGTCCTGTCCCCTTTGCAGAAAAGCATCCCCAAAGAATGATGTTTCCACCTCCATGCTTCATGGTTGGGATGGTGTTCTTGGGGTTGTACTCATCCTTCTTCTTCCTCCAAACACGGCGAGTGCAGTTTAGACCAAAAAGCTCTATTTTTGTCTCATCAGACCACATGACCTTCTCCCATTCCTCCTCTGGATCATCCAGATGGTGACATGTGCTGGCTTGAGCAGGGGGACCTTGCATGCGCTGCAGGATTTTAATCCATGACGGCGTAGTGTGTTACTAATGGTTTTCTTTGAGACTGTGGTCCCAGCTCTCTTCAGGTCATTGACCAGGTCCTGCCGTGTAGTTCTGGGCTGATCCCTCACCTTCCTCATGATCATTGATGCCCCACGAGGTGAGATCTTGCATGGAGCCCCAGACCGAGGGAGACTGACCGTCATCTTGAACTTCTTCCATTTTCTAATAATACAGTTGTTGCCTTCTCACCAAGCTGCTTGCCTATTGTCCTGTAGCCCATCCCAGCCTTGTGCAGGTCTACAATTGTATCCCTGATGTCCTTACACAGCTCTCTGGTCTTGGCCATTGTGGAGAGGTTGGAGTCTGTTTAATTGAGTGTGTGGACAGGTGTCTTTTATACAGGTAACGAGTTCAAACAGGTGCAGTTAATACAGGTAATGAGTGAAGAACAGGAGGGATTATAAAAGAAAAACTAACAGGTCTGTGAGAGCCAGAATTCCTATTGGTTGGTAGGTAATCAAATACTTATGTCATGCAATAAAATGCAAATTAATTATTTAAAAATCATACAATGTGATTTTCTGGATTTTTGTTTTAGATTCCGTCTCTCACAGTTGAAGTGTACCTATGATAAAAATTACAGACCTCTACATGCTTTGTAAGTAGGAAAACCTGCAAAATCGGCAGTGTATCAAATACTTGTTCTCCCCACTGTAGGTGACTGCAGGTTCAATTTGCTCCTATCCATCACAGGGTGTTATAGGCCAGCTAGGTGAGTAATACGTCTTGGAGCATCTTGGAGGACATGCAGCTTTTCAGCATTTTATCCACAACAGACAGCCTACGCCAATGTGACCTGCTTGCTGAATACTTTTTAAGGGGGGTTCAATTCAGCAGAGCGCTGCTGAGCCACGCACATCTGCATAAGTTGCTGTCAGACTGGAGATAGTATTGTGGATTGTTAGGTTATCATAAAGGGAGCAGCTTTTGTGTCAGCCCTGTCGAATACAAAGTGTTTGTATTTGCAACACAACATTCATCCTGGGGTATTGTTCATTTGCTATTGCCCTTGTATGGTAATTCATCATCCAGATCTTGATACATACTGTAAGAGTATTATCATCTGGCTCACATGCCGCTGTAGTTTCCTTTGGGATATTTTGTCCATGAAAACCATAGGGATGTCAGACCTCAATGCAAACAGGCTGGCAGAATGACTTTTTTGCTTTTTTACCCTTCCAAAGAACATAAAAAGCCTTACTTGGGTAGAGAGGAAATGGAGGTTCAGACTCAGTGGGCGACCACTCTATGGTTTCTTTACCATGTTTAAGGCTCAAAAGCAGGTATTTCACTTTGGTCAGAGGGAATGGAAACAGCCTAGGTGGGCAACATGGTGGATGTTTAATAATGGAAACCAATGTCTAGAGTGACAAGTCCATCTTTCTGAGCAACAGAGAAAGTCCATTACCCTCAGTGTTTCTTTGGTGCAACGTCCTATTTGTAATTGAAAATCTGAGGTGTGTTGTTGTGCACAGATCAAAAGCACCAATGTGGTGTAGGGTCCTGTATGCCACTTTTAGACACCTCAAGACAAAGCCAAAAATATTCCAAAAACTAGAAATGATCAAAAACAGTGGTTCCCAAACTTTTTGTCTGGTGCACCCCAACATCCCTATCATCAGCTCAGCCACATATGATTTTAAAGTGGATATGAATTAACGCAGGATATTACAATTTTTTTTTTCATATAATTGAATGGTCTATTTTAAGGTTGGTTTTGAGTGGCAGAATCTGGACCCTAAAACCATATTACCATTACCTACTTTTAGCTTAGTATTGCTACTGTTTATCAATTACTTTCAGCCAGTGTTATACTAAATATGAATTAGTTATAGTTACTGGTTACCTCATTAAAAAAATAACTGGCAAGTAGGCTAACGGAGTTAACGCTTTACAAAGTCCCATCACTATTTCAACTGGTTATCCATTACTTTTAGCTAACTATTTCAACTTTTCATCCATTATTTTTTCAACAAACTTTTTATCCATTACTTTTAGCTAATTATTTCAACAGTTTATCCATTACTTATAGCTGACAATTTCAACTGTTTATCCAATATTTGTAGCTAACTATTTCAAATGTTTATCCAATACATTTAGCCAACCATTTCAACTAATTTCTATTTTTTTAATTAGTTGAGTTTGGCTAAACACTGCAGAAGTAGGCTACCTCTGGTGGGAGTCACTGATCTGAAACACCAATTGGGCAGTAGAGTCATCATGTGTTTCTGTGCATGCTAAATGGTGGGAAATAGTTCATTCGAAATAGTTACAAATATGCCAAATCTTTGTCACTTGCGTTGCTTGTTGATTATTTTTGAACAGCACTTTATCTTTGCATCGTTTTCTGCGTTATTATTTCTGGAAGCTCATGGGTGTGTGTCCTTGTAATCTAATTAATTACTTTAATGATGTGAGACCTGAATAGCGTGACTCACAGTACAGTAAGACGTTTTTTTCTTCCCACCAGTTATTTCCTGTGCAGGTCCTGTCTTCTTCGCAAGGAAGACAGGCTGTTATCCCAACTTACTCATGATTTACAGCTGCTTGTGAAATGCAGTGTAAGTGACATTGCATTATGCCGACTCTCCCCTGGGGAATGTTAACATTAAACATCATGCTCATGCAGCATCATGATAGCCCGGAGGGTGCTTTGCAGGGGAAGAGTGTGTTTGAAAACTTCTGTATTAAAAGCATTATAAAGAGCAGATTTTTCACTCCCACCTCCCTCATGAAAAATGTACAGCGGCATATTCATTACTTCATTGAGCTAACTGAGTGTGACAAGCGGAGAGCCGCAGCAACCAAGGGCAGGGAAGCAGCAATACAATAAAGCCTTCGGCCACTCTCTGAGGACATGGCTACCCCTGCTGCTTGTGGGAGCTTCATCTCTGAACTCTGTTTGGCTTTTTCCAAATGGTTGAGAGTGCCGCACACAACATGAGACTACGTTCACTTCAGCCAATTTGCCCTAATCTAAAGCATACATGGTCATCGGACACTAATCAATTCACTTCCTTTACAGTGTGATGAATGTGACCCATAAGCTATGACGTAAGGCCCTTTTGCTATAAATGGGATCATGGATTTTCCTTTGTGTACAAGACATACGGACATAATCCCAGAAGTGGATGTATTAAGCACTTCAGACATTGATTAGGTTCTTTGGTATGAACTGAATTGTATTGTATTATGGGTGTAGTATGTATGCTATATCCTGCATACAAAGAGATGGCTTTACATGGGTATGACTTTCATTAGATATAGGCCTACAGGTATCTGCAGGTGCCTAATGCGTCAAAGCTTTATGGAAATGGCATGAAAGATTGCAAGGATTAATATCTGTCTGTCATCTGTTCCGATTGATCGGTTTCATTTCTTGAAGCACTGATTCCCTAGCACAGTTTGTGATGAAGGAGACTGTCTGTCTACAATTTGGAGCGTCCTCTCCACTCTTGGATGATCCATTCCCCGCGCCCGGTAGCTATATCTCCTCCCGGTCTTGCCTGTCTGATCCCAAGGTGTCATCCTGGGTCACCCTCAGTCCTCTTGATTAACAAAAATAATGCCCTGCCCAGAGCAGCATCAGCCCATATTGTCTTCAGCCACAACACTAGAATTGTGACTTTGCTTTGATGAAACTCTGCAGCAGCAGCAGCAGCAGCATCAGCAACAACAATGCCTCTTAATCCAGAGCAACAGTTTCCCTCAGATGGATGCAGGCTGTGCAAATTAATGGCTGCTACACTGTAGCATTGGCCCAGCACCATGGGCAAAATATGTGATTTAAATAATTTCTTAGACTGTGGAGGAGTCTAGAGAATGGTAGACAAGCTGACTAATAACACAGGATTCAGTAACAAGGGCTGCTCCAATGGTAATGACTTCTCACTCCAGCAATATCTGATTCCCTGCGAAAAATACAGTCATCTCAGCTGAGGTTGGTATTTAGATTCCTGCAACAACAGACTAAAACCCTGAAATAATTGGGATACAAAGCATTGGGGGAATATAATGTGGTGTATGGAGGTGTTTCTAATATGGGAATAATTAATAGACTCCAAATGCAATAAATCATGTGGACCTCTGGACCTATATAACCTCATTCATTAGAATTGTATGAAAGTACAATCAGCACAGCTCTCAAAAGACATAAGACGGATGCAACAAATTTTGCGATTAAGCGATTATGCGATTTCAAAAGGAGCCCACATCAGATCCCAAAAGTGTCATTTGTGCTCCCCTTTTGTGGAGAAACATTGTGTGGGAGTCAGGCATATTCACCACTCAGTTATCAGAATAACTCTAATTAGGCTATTTTTAACATATCCTTTTAAACAGCTCTTGGGTGTTTACATTTGCTAATGACAGCCTGAGTAAAAATCATCTATCAGCAAGCATCACCATCATTGCCACTGACACATTAACATGGATCCTCTCCCAAGAAAAAGGCCACCTAGCAGGGCGCTTGCACTATTTATATAAAGCATGCATATGCAGCTTCAGTATGTATATATTTATGTGGAATATTTACATTTGCACATTGCATTTCAGACAACCCAAGCAAACTAATTAATAGGCACTGAGGCACATAGTATCGGCGTGTTTTTTGCTCCAGACAGCTCTTTCAAGCCAGTGCATTCGCCAGATTACACCATTTTTAAACATTCCTATACATCCATGTGATTTACATAATTTTCATTTAGTTTACTGCCAACTTTCAAAACACATCTTACATTTGAAGTCATCTAACACCACTTGTGGTTGTTGTTAAGCCTGCATGCACAGAAGAAAAATCATTTAAAGTGTGTCTGAGGTATTCCGCATTGGCATTTATGGTCACCTTCATGTGCTATAATGGTATTTTTAATATCATAATGTATCATCATAATATTGCAGCAGGGACTTATATTTTCTGCTATGATATTTGTGGACTGTCATTTAATTCATAAGGGCATACACAGGCCTGTTTGCTGGTGTTCCCATTTGACAATACAAACTCTATTACTCCATCTAGTGGTCCTTTGAAGGAAAAGCAGACAACTGCTATCTTCTACAGAAAGGAATTTTTCTTTCTTTTTTCTCCAAGAAAATAAACAATTCCTAACCCATCACAAGAAGTAATATAGCATTCTCTCGGGAGGTACAGTTCTCTAAACCCTGAGGCAGGGCCATGTCTTCTCATTATTATTTGCCACCAAAACACATTTGGGTGAAGACATTATCCAGGGACAACAGCCACTTCTGATGACTGACACAACATTTTTATATGGTCAGTGTGATAAATTATTTGTAGGTTGCCAAAATATAGCAGCTCACAGTAAACATTATTTGTTGTGAATGCTCCCCTGAAGTGAATTATTGGTGTGTGTGTGTGTGTGTGTGTGTGTGTGTGTGTGTGTGTGTGTGTGTGTGTGTGGCATCCAAAATTGATACAGGGGTGTGTTTATTAGATCTTTTCTCCATTATTGTAACAAATACAAAATAATGTGTAAAACACATTAATGTTATGCTTAGGTATGTGGAGTTACACACACCTCCACAGTCAACAGGTCATGTTGCCTCGCTGCATATCAGTAATTTGATCCGATCAGCAAACTAAGACGGTCTCTGGGCAACCAGCGCTCACTGCATCATTATGCCTGACAGCACATCTATGACGTGCTCTGTCAAACGGAGGCACACATTTAGACACATTCACTCAGTGTGTTTCTCCCCTGGCAATAATGACAGCAGTTTTGGATCCCTTCAAGCCGTTCTCTGCAGAGCTGCACGTCATCAGACGGCTGAACTTCAGTCTGTACGGGGCTGGTGGTAGAGATGGACTGGAACCTGGACGTGCAAACTCTCCTTTTTCTAGATCTCACTCCCTTGCTGGACATGTCAACCTGGCTCCTTTACGAGTCGATGTCCCCCTGCTGGATCCTTGCTGCGGTCAACTGAGTGCTGGAGCCGAGGTGAACCAGGGGGTTGAAGGTCGACAACAATTCATAGATTTCCAGCATGTGGCCTCTGCTCTTTGGGTGCCACCAGGTTTCAGAGAGAGGCCACAAACAGCTCCAAACCCTGCTGGTATCTGTGTAGACCTGAGCGAAGACAAGGCCTGGAACTCCAGGAGGATCCCTGATGCAGGATTGAGAGCAAGACTCAGTGGTAAAATAACACCATAATACTCGTAATTATTGCCTATCACAATTTTTATCAGAGTTTGACACTAAGCTGGCTTATACCTACAGAACAACTGACCCAGGGCCCCAAACACCCAGGTGCACAAAATAAACTAAAACTATACTAATGAGCTGATATGATTAGTCGATTCATTGATTAACTGACTGATAGAAAATTAATTGGCAACTATTTTATTTTAATAATTTTTCAAGCAACCTATGACCACACCTGGCCTCACCCGGTGCTCTGTTACACCTGCACACACACACACACACACACACACACACACACACACACACACACACACACACACACACACACACACACACACACACCAGTGACGTCATGGTGTAGTGGAGCACTTTATTACATCAACACCATCTCAGCATGGTGAGAGGTATTCAATTTACTCTTAAAAAAACTATTTTAAAACAACTTAAAAATAACTAAGTCACTAAGGGCACATGGCATATTTCAGCCCCAAGGCACCCTCATGGGGTAACATGTCCTTTAGAGCAGTTCCTACTATGTATAGTTATAGTTATAGTTTACAATTTGCCGTGTCCCAGATACTTTTTCTTTGTTGTGTCATCCTAAGGTTCAACCAATCCTGTTAAAGTTCAACCACACTCACTGAGGACGTCAACTAAAGCACCGACACACAGCAGATTCACTGGACCTCAGGTGAGTGATGACTGAATTGGCTTTCCTACAGAAGTACTTTGCAAAACAGCTTGTAAGGGTGTAACTTTGGTTTGAGAAATGGGGGGGGGACATAAAACATGGAGGGCACACAATACAATAATTAAGTTGACCATATTGATAAATAAGACAGAAAGAATAGTACTAAACTATGCATAAGAAAAAGATGTCTTACTTTATTGCTTAAAATAGGGTCCAATCACAGAGACTTATAAATAAAAGAATATCAAACTAATTTGAAAGTGGGGGGGGACATGTCCCTCCTGTCCACAGTGGAAATTACGTCCCAGTATTTACAACACGGACCCCAACAGATATTTGTTTTTATTTTACTTCATTTTTTACTGTTTAACTCTCTGAGCACATAAACACTCTAGAAAACATAATTATTATTACATTAATCAGATCACTGGTGACAAACACATATTAATTATGAAAGAGTAATCCATAAACACACCCTTTGGGTCTCATCACACATAATAAAGTATCACACTAGCCCATTGTTGTGTAGGCAGGCGTTCACTTTGAGAACATAATCATGCTTTATTATTTTGTTTCTTGTTATTTTGAGTCTGCTTATTGAAGTAATCATAATTATCTTGACATACATTATTATAGTTTAGGAGAAGCTTTGCAGTACTCAGCTGTAGTGAAGAGTTTAAAGTGATGGAGGCTTGATTAATGTCTGTATTTAAACGGTTTGCGACGTGGGAGGAGAATGGTGAACAGTGATGCATAAAAACATCTAATTGTCTGATTGACTATTTAGATTCACTTAAGAAGGTATGTCTGGATTTTTGTCTTTACTTTTGTTTTACATTAGTCATTTAGACAACATCCTGACATTTTGTGTTTGCTGGCATTGTGGCTAAAAACATGGTAATGTTGGTCTGTCTGTCAGTCTGTCCACCACTTTGGTCCAGTGACTTTGGTGATCTCTTGATTTAATGATTCAATATTCAATTTTGTGGTCTTTTTAGATTATTGTCTCAAGAACTAGATTACCATGACACTTGGTACACATTCATACCCCCACAGATAAATTGTACTAACTTTGGTGATCCCTTCACTTTTCATCTAGCACCGTCATCAGGCCAAAACTTGATGTTGTCCAATACTTTGGTTTATGCAAACAAATGTCATTCCCATCAGCCTCAGCTGTACTCTGTTAGCGTGCTGATGTTAGCATTTACTGTACACCTAGTCTCGCGTGGCGATTCCACACAGCATTGCGGGATGGGAGAAAAACTCTGGTTTATTGGCATTTCTTTAAACCAATCACAATCGTCTTGGGCTGCGCTAAGCGCCGGACGGAGCAACGGTGCTCCTGCAAAATAGCCTCAGGAAGGAACTTGTTTTGGTGGAACATGTGTAGGTTCGAAAGTAGTTTTAGTCGTGCAACAGAAAACTCAGATTGGACAGATAGTCTAGCTAGCTGTCTGGATTTACCCTGCAGAGATCTGAGGAGCAGTTAACCATAGTCCAACACAAAGAAAGCGGAAGGTGATGGACATCACTAAATGAGGGACATCCGGCGGAATTTCCGGCAACACCTGAACAATCCTGGAAATGAAACGTATAATGACATCTATTAGATATTTGTAATGATCTTGATCTATCTTCTGCTTATTCACTTAAATTTACTGCAGGTATTGTAATTATGACAAGTTGTGCAGACTGGTTCCAGACCTACACGTATCAGAGGTCCTTTACAAGATCATTATGCTGGTGTAAGAGGCATCATGCTGTTAAAAACTAATGGTCTACTTATATGAGATTTCAAGTGAATAAAGTGATGTTTCATTGGTACAATGTTTCTTTATGTCAAATAATGAAGTGTTTATTTGAGACATAGAAATAAAGAAAGAAATGAAGAAAGGAAGGAAGACAGAAAGAATCTAATTAACACTAATTAATTAGTGACCATTTAGCATCTTGCATCCTAATCTCCTGTTTTCTTATGGCAGTTGCTGCTTGATTTTCAAATGGATACAAAATGAAACCACGGACACTATAATGAAATGATGAATATTGTTTTTTAAGGATGGCTTCTCTTCTGATCTGAGGCTGTGGACAGACAACTCACCGGCAGTTCAACGCTTCAGATACACATCTGCAACACAGAGGTCAGAGCACAGAGCCCTTTAACTGTCTCCTTTCAACAATAGTAAAACCAAACAAAGAATACCTCCCACATAATTTATCATCTACAGTCCAAACACACTGTCATTTTGCTTTGAGG
This sequence comes from Sander vitreus, assembly GCF_031162955.1. Lineage (NCBI taxonomy): Eukaryota > Metazoa > Chordata > Actinopteri > Perciformes > Percidae > Sander > Sander vitreus. The sequence goes on along the minus strand of NC_135871.1, from coordinate 8,783,605 downwards.
GTTTTTGAGAGTGAGTAGGTTTGATTTTGTGCTCCAGTGATGTCATGAGGGAGCTGTGTGTCCTCTTGTTGTGTTAATTGCTGTTCAATGAAATCATGTAGATGGACTGTAGCCCTGCTTAAAGCTTCTGGGAAGAATTGGCTCCCCAGTTAATAAACTGCCTAATATACTATAATATACTGTGCAACGGACAGGGCTGTGTTTAATTCAAATTAAAGCGAATAACTTTCATGAATTAAATTAATCAATTACACTGAATGCACTTGGTTCTTATGTTTAATGGCCGGAATTTCCCATTCATTTGCAGGAGCTATGAGGAAGTTGGTTGGGATCACAAGTTACCCCGGCGCTTAAAGGCACCAGAGACAACCCTGGAGAAAATGGCGGACCCAGTGAGTGAGCGTCCCTCATCCAGGCGCTACAGTTCTCGACCTCAGCTGTGGCAGGTCAGCAATGGAGAACAAACGGTGACAGACAGTTGATTTCTTTCTCTCCAGCTGTAGGCTCCCAAAGGTTTACACTCACCCACAACTGAATGGAAATTTGTATTTGTAATAGCTGATTACTCCAGAGAGAGGTGCAAATATAACATGGCTGAAACTAAATAATTCACAGAATAGAACTGCTTTGCTGAAGTAACTAAGCAGTGGTGGTTTTTAAGGAAGTCATTTACTATGAAGAAAAGACAATCTATTCGTGTTACCTGAATGTAATTACTGTGAGAATAAACCAAACTGTTATTGCCTCTCAAAATTAAAACCACATTTCAGACTTAGAGGTATATTTGTTTTATATTTGGTATAAATTAATTCATTTCCCTCACTCCACCATGTTCAGAAACTGTGCGGGCTGTACTGTTTGTCGTGTATAGCAATGTGTCCCCTGTGCCTTAGAACAATGCAGCACATTTACCGTCAGTTTTAACCCGTTGGCACACATTGTAAAATGCAGCATTGAGACTTAAGGGGGCAGATAAAGTATAAATCTGGCAATATTCTATATTTTTCTTTCCATGAAAAGACCAAATCACACCATGAATTGATCCTCCTTTTCCCCCTGTTGTCCTGAATCCACTCTGGTCCTCCTCTCCTCCTTAACTTCTGAATGACAGCCACACAGAACCACACTGGGCCGGTCAGCCCACTCGACTGCACACAACACATCTTTTTTGAGTCGTGTTATGTGTTGTTCTTTTTTCACTGCATTGGCCCAATCTGTGTAGCGCCCACCGGAAAACTTCTTCATCCTCAAAGCAAGGAACTCTACCCTTGGTGTATCTTATTCCTCTGTGCCATATACTTTCATAGATGTTCAACAACTATTAAAAACAAATCACTGAGCCACACTGTTGCACTGAGTGACATATTCCTTCATTACGATGACCATGGGCACTGTAGTTCCTTTTCATGTTAATCCAGCAAACACCATCCTGCTGCATTACTCACTGAAGAATGAGAAAACGTGTATTAATCCATGGCTGAAAATAGTCCCCAACAAAATGCCCTATTTACTGATGTTTGCTAAAAACTACAGTGCCCAGCTGTTTTAGGAAATAAAAAAAATGAAACAATATATTTGGGACTATAAATACATGGAAGATTGACATCTGCAGGAACAATAGCTGACAGCCACAGGCTGGGGAAGTGGAAGAGTATTGAAAGACGGACTAACACATTGTTGGTTTTGGTTTTGTTAAAAATAAGACAAATCTATAACATAGCCAGACTTATCCTTTAATGCCTTCAAATCAATGTGGTAATAATATACTGATAATAAAACACTGCATGCAACGTGAACATTGTCACATGTCTACCTATGTTTGTGTTTATATAGTGAAGTGAGGGTGTATATAAGAACTGAGTCTTCATAAAGGTGCCAGATAAATTCTGCTAAAATATCTGTTGTTACTGTCCGTTCCAAGTCTGTTGGAGCTGAGTGGAACAGGCAGCAGCTTCGATCGAGGAATGACGCCAGGAAACCCATATCATTGTAAGTTTCCAACAACCAATGACTCCTGTCTTTAGAGCAGTTACATTAATGATGATCACCAGCTTTAAAGCAATATCTGTCTCTCCTCTTTCCAGCTGCAGTGGATGTCCGAGGTCAGGACAAATCCCTCTGTACACGTGAGTACTTCATGTTTAAGAGGTCACCACAAGTGTCTTACACATGTGTTTGCATGAGTTGATGAATCCAGTTTCCAGGCATGTGTCCACGAGCTGACCTTTGTGCACGGGTTCTCGTGTATGTACAGTGGTACGATCGGCTCTGAGAACATGCAGAACATTGACAACATGGATGAAGACTTTCACCCACTGACCCTGAAGAGGAGCACCGTGCCCCCGTACGTCCCTACAGCACAGTAAGACATACTTTTATACCGCACAAATACATTCACTGTGGATCTTAAAGGTCCATTATGTAATATATTTACTGTAATAAATCCAAAAATGACCACAATTTGTCATTAAGGAAACATGCTAAGTTGAAATTCTATCTTTTCTGACAACAATGCTAATGCCAGTATTTTCTCCTTTTGAAATTTCCGTTCCGTGACGGAATGTCTGTTTGTGTTTCGGGGGAGACGACTCTCTCCAGTATTTTGAATTTGTACTGCAGTAACTATTTTAAACACTAGCTGTCACTATTACATATTGCACCTTTAAAGTGCTCATATTATGCTTTTTGGCTTTTCCCCTTTCCTTTATTGTGTTATATGTCTTTTTGTGCACGTTATAGGTTTACAAAGTGAAAAAGCCCAAAGTCCACCCCAAAGGGACTTACCATCTCCAACAGAAAACACTGATCACAAACTGCTCCAAACAGCTCTATTGTAGTCCAGCCTTTACTTCCGTGACGAACGTGCGTCACTTTGTAACACACGTTATAATGCTCGCCTAGCTGCTAGCGTGGCACGCCCTCATACTCTGCAACTGACTAGCTAGCAGTACTTACTGCGCATGTGCGACTCCCAACAAAGATAGGAACAGAAGTGAGATGTCTCACTCTGTAGCTAAAACAGAGAGCTCAACACACAGGGTGAAAAGAGGAGCTGCAGTACAACAAATATATGGTGTTTTCTGAAAATTAAACCACATAAACCTATTCTGGTACAACCTCTAAATACAATTATGAAACTAAAAATGAGCGTAATATGAGCACTTTAAGAGCTCTTTTAATTCAGCATGAAATTTATTTTGCACTTGAAATATTTATTTTTATTACACACCTTTGAAATTCCTCTTGCATAGTGATATTCGGTCTCCTGTAACAGATCCTGATAAATAATGTGTAAACGTCTGTTTTGTGCCAGCCGAACCACCATCCCCGGATATACAGGCAGGGCTGTTTATGCTAACTGTGCTGCTGATGCCGCAGTCTCCGGTCCTGCACACTCCTCTGGGTGAGTCATTACAATAAGTTTTATGAAGCCACCTAGGAAGTAAAATAAACGATAATCTGTCATCTTCAAGTTTTTTTTCTTGAAGTATTCTCTCCTGTTGGATCCACTGAATTTCTTCTTCCACCACTACTCATACAGTATCTTCAATACACTTTATTTCTATTTGGCTGGAGGACATTGGACTGATCACAAATGTCCACTGGAGGGCGGTCTAATGCACTCCACTGACACCACGCCTCAGGTTTTATTCTGACTTCACCACACAGATGTGCTCATATTTTACTGCCATTCAATTGAAAATGAAATACAGCTCAGAGTCATCAACATTAATACCAAGACTACAGTGGATTATACTTAGTAAATGACTAATTTTAAATGTTTGATATATTTTTCAGCCAGTATTTAATTTAACAGCCATATTATTATTTAGCGTATTGCTTTTTTTTTTTAAAGGAAAAAAAAAGCCACATAGACATTTTGCAAAGAGTAAATCCTTCTTGACAATAACTGCAATCCTTGCCAAGAAACACATCTTAAGCCTAAATCATTTTGTTACTAATCACAAGAAGAAGGATCTGGGTGCAAAGCAGCACTTCTGCCTAATTCACAGACAAAAGGAATTCCGTCATATCAAGAAAAATACATTTTATCTGTTTGTTTGTTTTTTTTAAAGAGAAATACAAATACATAAAATGTGAAAGACTCCTAATACCCACAGTTGTATTGGCAAAAATGGGCATGCATGATTACTTTAATTAATATTATAAATAGAAATACAATTTCTAATGTTCCTCTTTTTGCATTTTATTCTGAATTGTGTTTTAGCTTCTCTTTCTTTCTTTTTTTGTGCGTGTATGTATTTGAGTGGCATCACTTCAGGCATTTGCATCAGCTGAATGTGTATCTTATTTTTTTTTTTGGATGAGTGGGCCGGTGAGATACAAGTTAACGGTCAGTTGGTAAAGACTACAGTAATTGGAAATGTTCAGACAGAGATTAAAAAACACTGGATGTCATTCCTGAAGACAGACAGGAAGAAAATTGGAAGTCTTGGAAAACTGGGGAGAAAATGACAAGAAGGTTAATTTGAGGGCAACATAACATTCTTGTGTAAAGGGGACGAATGCACTGCAGATTTCTGAGTCATTTAAACGGCATCAAGAGCAATGGAAAATATTACATTTCAGAAAATGTAATGTCTTAAAAAAGGGTCATCTTAACAGTGATATTGTCATTGTACATGAATGAAAATGTAAGTAGTTTAACACAATCTCACTGTGTAGAGCAAACATCCCTCCGCTCTGGGAGTGTTGGCTGTCTGTTAGGAAGGTGTAAACCTGTTTCCTAGTTGGGCCCCAGTTGAGCGAACTTTACTGGCTTTTGGAGCAGGCAACTCCAGATGGCTGAATCCAGAGCAGCTCGTGGTAATCGTGGTTTTTCACAACCTAGATCCCTTTTCCTGGTGCACGACACCCCCTGAGATCTGTTTCCTCTGCTGATTAGGCTGGCCTCCCATATTTTTTCCCCAAAACAGAAAAAAAGACAAGCAGTTGGATTGATTAACTGTCTGCTGCAACGGTCAGAGGTGCTCGGGATTTTTGCTTGCCACTGCTCACTCATTACACAAGCACCTATGGTTATTTTTTAAGTATCAGTCTGAAGCAGTCTTAGTTATTTGGTGTTTCATTTTCACTTGACCCAAAATAAATAATAACTTACTGAAAGAAGAAGAAATGATTACTGACTCAAAATTGTAAAATCATTTCACAGGACAATCAAAGAATCCGGGAGTCCAACGTTTGGACGTACAGCGCCCCTGTCTCGAATGGTGACCACCGTGATCCCTGGCAACCCCTTCCTGAGACCTGCGCCTCCTGTCACCTACAAACACGCCAGGAGGCATTAGACAAAGCAGATGAGAAAGTTTTGAAGGTGTCAGCTTCCTTTTTATGCCATCCAATCTGTTTATATGAATACGTCTATAATGATGTGATGTCAGTGACTGATTCGGAGGGAGTTGGAGAATAATGAGATGCCCCATTATCATAATTTCCCTGATTTAGATGAGTGGTTTTCTAACTCTGGGTAGTGAGCTCTTGCATTGTCCTCTTAAACATTCACTCTCTAACTCACTCACTCTCTCAGTTTGTGTGTGTGTGTGTGTGTGTGTGTGTGTGTGTGTGTGTGTGTGTGTGTGTGTGTGTGTGTGTGTGTGTGTGTGTGTGTGTGTGTCATGAAGGGCAAAGAGGGGGACAAAACAGAAAATATGTATGGAAGCAAGGATTTTCTGCACTAATGTTACATATTTAACAGTATAAAAAACAATAGCAGGTATAAGAGATCCTTTATGAGTCACATTTTGGTGTCAACCCAAGCTAATTTGCTCAGGAAGCACATATTCCAGTAAATACAGTCAGCACACATAATTTAGAGGTGTTGTTTTTCTGTAGATGTGACTGGAATGCAAAAAAACATTATTATGAAGTGTCTGCCAGCTATAGCTTTAGGTCTGTGGTTTGTGCAGCTTCACGCTTCGACAGGAAATAGGGATGAGCTGGTTTTCCTGTCTCTCTTCATCTATACTTTGTTTAGATTTACATTTCACAAGGATCTTTGCTTGAGCACGCTGTTGATTTTGTGAGTTAGGGTTGTGTGATCAGTCATCACAGATGCATTACAATTCTAATCCACATCTTACTTACCTTACCTGTATTGTCATTAAAGGGGCATTTCGCATGGTCAGAATGGAAGCAGAAGGGGCCGAGATATCCTGAGTTCTAGTCTTTAGTAAGGGCCAAACTCCAAAAGTCTTGCAAATAGCACCTTTTCATCAGGATTCTTTTTTTTTATTTTAGAAAGCACCCTTCAGAGCTACAGGAGACATTGTGCACATGTTTTCACAGGCTGTACTCCTTGTGAAGAGCAGTGTTGAAGTTACTTAAAAATGTTACATATTACACATTAAAAAGTAATTACATTGCATTACATTACTTTTTACTTCACTTTCTTTTCTCAGCACAGCTGCATCAAATGAGCCTTTAAACAACTGGAAATCCTCTACACTTCACTTATTCTGTAGTTACCATGTGTAAAAATAGAAAACCAAACATCATTTTACCAAGTGGTCTGCCTACGTTTTAGAGGTATGAAAAGGTGCTGTAAGTGATGCCACGCGTTTTTTAGGCTACAGCATTTTTTGTCACATACAGCAAACATCTCCTCACTATCCGCTAGCTGCCTGTCCCCTGAACACACCGTAAAAAAAACCCTGCAGTCTCTGTACAAACACCAACAAAAACAAACTGCGCCAACCTGCACCACGAAACATAACAAACAGTGTTCCAGTCAATAACCGACAAGAAGGATTTGGGGGTGGGGGTTGGGGGGTTAGTGCGCGGAAGCACGGAAGGGAGAGGGAGGGGCGAGCTTTTACTGGCCATTATCAGCTAGCAGTAGTGCAGTCCTCACAGTGAGGCAACGAGCTTCACACATCCTCCACCTCTGAACAAACCCAGGTGACTCCCAAGGCTAATAGGTAACATTAGCAAGCCAGCCAAGAACACGCATTTAAATACAATAACTTTGGAGCTACCGGGAGTCCCATTTCTCCTCATTTGATAGACCCTAACTGCTTCCCCACACCTCCATGCCATGCGTCCAGCTAACTTGTCCCGGACCAGTCTCAGCACTGAGTTCATAGAGCAAGCTCATATCAACCCTCCATCAAACTCCTGGTAAGACAGCGCACAGATCGACTCCCAAAGTGGAAGTTACGGAGCCTGACTTGATTTAGTAACTGTAATGTGATGATTACATTTCATATTGTAAACCCTTCTACTACCCTTTACTCAAAAAAGGGGTCACATTACAGTTGCTGCCCAACACTGGTCACAATTAATCGGAACTTTGCGTGTAAAAGATTTGAAATGCCCAGAATTATAAATCTACTAACATACACAGCAGGTTTGTTAGAATTGATCTTTTCCTTTGCATTGTGTGAATGTGTAGTGAATCCAGTAAATCTAGCGAGTGCACTCTTCCTTTTGGGCTGATATCAGCAAAGAGCTCTGTTGGTGATTGACGTCTCGTAACCACCAATTAATGTGCTCGACAACCTTGACTTAGAATGCCACCATTCCATAATAACCACATTATTAAATGATAGGGGGGACCAGACTGTAGCTACTATTAACTAAAGCAATTTCAATCTAATTAGTGATCATTAGTTCACCTGTTTAGGATGTTTGGAGATGTTTTAAAAGATATAGTTTGACATTTTAAAAAATACACTTGTTTTCTTTATTGCTGAGAGTTAGATGAGAAGCGCCAAGCAGCACCTGTGACTTGTGACATCCTGTGCCTGGCTAGCTGTTTCCCCATATATGAAAATAATAACTTCTTATCAATCTTTTGATCCAACTTTCAGCAAAAAAAGTGTATGTCTGGGCGCCTGGATAGCTCAGTTGGTAGAGCAGGCGCCCATATATAGAGGTTTACTCCTCGACACAGCAGGCCCAGGTTTGACTCCAACCTGCGGTCCTTTGCTGCATGTCACTCCCCCCTCTCTCTCCCCTTTCATGTCTTCAGCTGTCCTGTCAATAAAGGCCTAAAAATGGCCAAAAAATAATCTTAAAAAAAAACAAAGCCACCATAACGAGCTAAGAGCCACTGACACATGTTTTTGTTCCTTCACTGTGGCCTTGGAAGGGTTTAGAAAAACGAATGGTTTGCTTGATCCATTGTGTTGGATTACTTGTTGCCTGTTGAACAACTAAACTAGTGTAAAAAAAAAAAAAGTGTGTGTCTCAAAATGTCAAATTGTTTCTTTAAAATGATTTAAAATATAAACTAATCGATTAGTTGTCAACTATTAAATTAATCACCAACTGTTTTGATACTCGGTTTGAGTAATTTTGTTAGAAAGTAAGGTCAAAATTCAATAATTCCAGCTTCTTGAATGTGAATATCTTCTGGTTTCTTTACTCCTCTATGACTATCTTTGAGTTTTGGAGAAAAAAAACAAGACCTTTGAGGCTGTCATCTTGGGCTTTGGGAATCACTGATCAACATTTTTTCACCATTTTCTGACATTTTATAGACCAAACAACTAATCGAAATAATCGAGAAAATCGACAGATTAATCGCTAATGAAAATAATCGTCATTTGCAGCCCTACTGCTGTGTTTAAAACCAATAAAACTGCGTAAACCTTCTCATAGCAATCATAACTCTACTTGCTAAAAGCACCCTCTTCCTCCTCCTCCTCCTCCTCCTCCTCCTCAGGTTTTCCAGCCTGTGGTCTGAATCTCATCACTGGCTCCTTTTCAAAACAGGCTCACAAACATCATGATTGATTCAGCCACTATCCTCCTGGATCTCTCAATGCCTGCCCGGGCTGCAGATTAATTTCCTTTTCCTCATCTTAATTTTTACTCATCGCTGCTCCATAAAAAGGCTAAATGTCAAGCATGCCTGACTCCTTCTAGTGACACGTCTATTCCAGCAGATAATTACCATAAGGAAATAGATGCTTTAGTGTGCAGAGGGGAATTTAATTTACTCTGACATCCTCACAGCATAATGCATTCCTAAAGAAAGAGAGTTTTTCAGTTTGCAATTGACTTTTTAGATAAATTGGACTATTTAATGTGATTATCAGTCTTGAACGCCTTTGACTTATTAAGGTGTTGAAACCAATTAAGGGTTACATGCTGCTCGTGCTTCCAAATGTGAAACTGTGAATACTGCTTAAAGATCCATGAAATAGGAACCAGCCAGAGCCTATTGTTCGGTAGTCGAGCGGCTACATTGCCTGATGATGTTTTGAGACTTGCCAGGTAATGATATTAATTACAGCAACATGGCTTGCTTCAGGTTGTGGATTAACCTGAAGGAGCAGAGGGTTATGTTTAGTTTGATTTACAGCCCGTGCATGTAGTATAATCTTAAAGGCTACAGAATTAAGTAGTCCTGTAAAACCTTGAAGCCCTCTGCAGATATCTGCTTCAATTTGTCAGCATATCCACATTAATAATAACAATTTCCACATGTTTTATAGAAGTCAGACCTTAGGACTATGATCAGCAACTCAGCCAGCATTGAGAATTGATCCCACCTCTGCAGTAACTTCTCTAAAACCTTGACTGAATCATTGTCCTTACAGTGTTTTGCCTCTCAGACCTACAGTGAGTGAAGCTGCTGTGTCACTGGGCCGCATCTCTGGGGCATGGAAGACCACAGTCATGATTGGGCACCCCTGCGTTCGCTGATAGCGCTGAGTCACATTTCAGTCCTAGCATTCCCTCTGTGTGGCCTCAGGAGTCGCTCATCCTGCAGTTTTTTTTCCCCCACACCTGCTTGCGTCCAAAGCCTGCAGCTCCTGACCTTATAGAGAAAGCAGTGCCGCCGCCGAAGGCATTGAGGAAGTCAGCAAGTGTTGCTGCAATCCATAATATGGCCGTGAAGACACAGCAGGCCACAGTGCTCCTGCCCAAAGTTCCTCCTTTTGCAACCAACTGCCTGAATGTTGTGCTTCTTAGGAGATAAGGGCAGCCTCCCACGAAAGGTGACTCAGCAATCCAACACACAGCCTCTCCTGAGATAAGGTTGCTCCAGGGGCCTGAGGACAGTGGGATCCTGGGGGGGGGGGGTGGGGGGGTCACAAGCAGAGAAAACTGAGGAAGTTAAATTCACAGTATAACCACTACTTTATTCTCGGAAATTGAGTGTGAACTTGTAACTTAATCAGCAGTGAATACATAAACAGTTCTGGAGGGAAAAAGCTCTATTTTAAAAGTAGAAGCTTTGAGTACATGAGTAATTTGAAATACAGTAATTACAGCAGAGGTACAGCACTCCACCAGATATTCATATGAGATAATAATGACAGGACATATCTGAAAATGAGAGGTGAGTTATTTAAGCCAATCCAGAGGTGTAACTCATTATTTATTTAGAATTTCCATCAATATTAATCCACAATTTATATTTATTTTAATGATGTAGGACAGTATAGGCCCCCATCCACTCTGTGGCTTTAACTACACGACTGTGCAAGAGATTGACACTTAGATTGGCATTATCAGAATATTGGAATGAAGTTATTAAACATCTTAACCTCTTTGTCCATACTATATGTATGAATGATGGCAGAATGCAGGGAGATGAAGTGTTGCACCCTATCCCGTTATATGTGCTGCAGACAGTAGGCTGCGGTGACGGTTTACTAATTTACATTCAGTGTTGTGTATCTCAGTTTTAGGTCACTTCCAAGCAGTTTTGAATTTAGATAATTGACTTTGCAGCAAAACTTCTAATGTTACAGTTAAGATGAGTCTCGCAGAGCTCGTATTGATGGAAGCATCTGAAGCTGAAATATCTCTGAGCCAGTAGTATACTTTTGGTTTGTAGACTCCTGCACACAAAACCCAAAGGGAAAACCACATTGCAGTGAATATAATGCACATGCATGATGGTCTTCTGCAGGACTGAGCCAGTAACTCAGTGAGGATGCACTCAGTATGCAGGCATCTTAAAACCGAAAGTAACAAAGAGTAACACGTTGAAAAAAAGAAACCAATGTGTCCAGATTCGGACATTATCCAGATTGTGGACACTTGCAGGTGTGATGAGGCAGGACAGAAGCTTTGACACTATAAGGGTGGCCATGACTGGAGAGAAAGAGCAAAGTGAAATGGATGAAACATTAAAGAGACAAAGAAAAACTCATTATATGGGAAAGAAAACAGTTGTGTTAATTTCATGGACTGCTTCAGCGTGCCAGAACAGGTGACAGAAGGGGAGCTGTCCAATATGCAAGTAAGGAGTCCCCCCCCACCGCTTCCTCGGTGAGAATGAAATAAATAAACAATGAATGGTCCACTCTCCTCGCGCGCCTCATCCCATCTCATGCATGGCTGCCAGTAATGGTCTACTGGGTGTCAGCTTTTATTGGCACGGCACAAAGCAAGTGCCAAGGGCTCGGAGGCTCGACTCCCCGCTGCAGACTCGGCCTGTGGATAAAAGCGAGCAAAATGCCCCAGCCGAGCTCAGAGACATAGTCATGTTGGGCTGGAACGAGGAAGTGCAGTGGAGAGGGGAGGGACTCCGGGCGCAGCTCCATGGGGCCGCCGCGGCGCTGCGACCTTCTGCACATGGAGCCGGGGAGAGTTGGAAGAACTTCATACTGCAAACTCAAGGAATAGCAGGTAAAGTGACTTCCACTGCGCTTTTCAGCTCCCAACTAATCTCAAAGGCTAGGTCAGCACCTCTACAATGAGCTCTTTTTCTTTTCAAGAGTTTTAGGAGACATTTTGCACCTGACTGGAAAAGACTCTCCTTTAGTTTCGGTGCAGGTGCGCCGCAGCATCAGATCCCGCTTGGTGCGCGTAATTCTCGGGCGGTATAGGACGTGTAACGGATTAACAAACGAGTGTACTATTTTAAAATTAAATACAGACAAATATATTCACTTTTCCGCGTCATTTGTTACTAAATATACATCAGTTTAACGGAAGTAGTGGAATGTTCCCTATTTTTCCTGTGTCTTTTTTCTCTTTTGGGAACATATGGATAAATTATTTCACAATCACTTAGATTTATATAAACATACTTGTCTCGTTTTTTAAGATTTACTTTACTTCTTCTTTCGTTCGCAATTCGTTAGAATTGTAACCTGTTTAATAGGTTTTTACACTCCTGTTATAGCCTATGTAGCACCTGTTGCAACAGATGTGCGCGCTCAGTAAACTTCAGATGGTCCCTCTGTATCTTACGTTTGATAAAAATATTAAAATACACATTTTCAGGAGAAAAAAAAAACAACTTTTGATTAAGAAGCACATTTTTCGGGGGCCAAAACCAAACTGTATGTGACAATATTATAGCACTGTTTAAACAGGAAATCAGTACGCACAGAAACTGTAGCCAATGTTTCTTGTAAATTAATAACCGATAAATCGGATAATTTCTCATACCGTTTAGCTTTGTATTCACCTGTTCGAACCACAGTCTCAGTTCGTTGTTTAACGTCTGTGTGAAGGGAAGAAAGGAGACTCATGTAGGCAGGACTGATACAAGTTTTTACAGTGCTGAGGTGGAAAGTAGTTCATCAACGCCCAGGCAGAAAAACAGCAACAACTCTCAAACTGTTGAGGAAATTTCCTCTTTTTTAACACGTTGCAAAAGTTGAGCCATGTAGGTTGAGCCTCTGCAAAAAATAAAAATAAAAAAAAATTTACATACAGTATGTAGCTTCTTTTTTTTTTTAATTATTATTATTTTATCTTTAAAGTGGCGATGTGTGATGCAAAGCCCCGAGTCAACGAGTTGCCATTAGTTTGTCTAATCTGAAACTGTGAGAGAGCATCTTCAGTTTTTGTAATAGGCCTATACGTTTTTTTTTTTTTTAGGCAAATATGAATGCATTTGAAGTTTGCTTTCAAGTAAAAAGTTATTTTTCTATGAGTTTGAAACATTTTAGGGAAGTTAATAATTCACTTAAATCACACTTAAATGCAAATATTCAACAAAAAGTAACACTTGGAAAAAGTAGAAAAATAGGTTTGATCTCAGACGTTAGATCTGTTTTAAACTCGGATAGGGAACCCCAATACCTGCACAAATAGGACTTTTTCGTATCTCAGCTGAAAGTGCTGCAAGTCTGTCTGCAGATACACCATTTTTCTTGTCAGTAGAAACAGAAGTAGGTGTGGGGGGGGGGGGGGGGGGAGGGCAGAGGAAGGCAGACAGTTATTAAAATGATTGTACTGTCTGAATAGCAGAGTAGTGAAGTGTGTCAGATGCAAATGAAGGAAACTTCTCTTCAGCGCACCTTTACTCTCCCCTCACCCCCTCGATAGGCTCCCAGAACACATCCGCTAACACTATCTACCCACTTACACCCATACATTTCATGAATTACTGATGAGAGTCTCCATGTGCATATGAACAAAGGTGACCGTGCAAACACATTGCTTGGAGGTGTAGGATAATCTCTAATCCTAATGACTGATAAAAAAGCACCCACAGCTTCATTAGTTCTCATGAAAACCACATGAGTGAAAATTAATAACTCAGATATTTTCCTGAATTGTCAGAAAGTTTAGTAACTGTAGGAAAAGCGGAAATGTTTGGCAGCGTGTGCGAGAATAAAGAATTTGAATTATTATTTATATTGTTTGTGCATAATCAGAGTGAGGTGCAGCACTAATGAGCGATGAAACTGGATTCACATAGTGATGATATATTACATAGGCCTACTGATGTATTTTAATGCTATAACATGTTTTATTGCAGCCAAAGATCTAATTGTCATAAGCAGAAACATATAAAAAATATTTAACATGAGCGTCCTTTGCCTTAAATCCCACTTTTATTTTGTTTTGTAAATGTTTAATCACTCCATAAAAGGATGAGTGATTAAACAGATTTTTTTTTAAATGGATTTTTATTAAATGGATTTTTATTAAATCCTAAAAACATTTCAATTTAATGAATTTGAATGAGATGAAACTTAATTTAATTCTAGCTGACACTGTTTTGTGTGACTTTTTCCCCCCTACCATTTCTATACTTGAGTGTTGCCTCATGTTTTCCTGTTCATTTTGAATGTGTCTCATGTATACTAATTTAAACATACACTGTACACACCAGTGTCTAAGCTTCCTCCTGGGTTTCCAAGCTCTGCATGGTGTGGTCCTCAGTATCTGTTAACGGTTTCGTTGTTTCTCATCTCCACCCTGCTCCCTGGTGTAGCTTTTGCACCTCACTATGAGCAGACGCCTCCAACCCCCCACCCACACCATTCAACAAACACACACACACACACACACACACACACATACACAGGAGGAGGACCGAGAATTCTTTCAACCCACAAGCCTCTTCCTGCCTCTCCTCACTTGACGTACTCCGACCAAAACTTTTCCAGTCCCCCTGCACTATGTATCAGAAGCCTTTTCTGTGACTTCCATTTCACTGGTTGAAAGATTCCACCTGCCCCCAGTTCATACACACACACACACGCACACGCACGCGCACGCACACACACACACACACACACACACACACACACACACACACACGCACACACACACACACACACACATACACACTCCTCCCTGTAACAACCAGGACATGAGCAATAAAGGGTAAAAATCCAGTTTTTTTTTTCACAATATCAGTTTGATCTGATAAAATAAATGAGAAAAAAAGTCGTGACTGGTTAGGTGGATGAACACGTTTTAGTTTCTTATTAAAAAGTATGTTATCAAAGTAGGACTCCAAAGTTTGGAAAAGAAAAATGAAGGCACACTCTTTAAATCACAACTAAAAACAATATGGGAAAACTTTGTAACGCGTAAAAAAACGAAAACATAGTATCACAAAATAACTACTTCCTGAATACTCTACGTGCACCTTACTTTCCACATGCCTACGCAAGTGGGTTGTGGTTGAATGAAGGAACTCTCTTTTTTATTTCTGCCGAAGCCCTCCCTCCACCAACACATCCGTGTTTCCCCTCGCACCATCTGCCCAGAAAAAAAGGGCACACGAGAATATACCCCCCTCTGCCCCCGACCTCCTAACTCCAGATGCTGAAGAAGTGCGCTGCGGAGTCGTAGCTCAGCAGAGTAACACGCAACACCCCTGTGTTGTGCTGAACAAATCTTCTGCACCAGTGACCTTTGCCCCCCCCCCCCCCCACCCTTCCCTTCTCCTCCCCTCACACTTGCATCCTGGGTGTCTGCAGGCCGCCGAACTCCTGACTTGACTCCGCAGAATATTGTGCGTTGCGACACAGCGGCCCAGTCGCTTCCCACTATTTGTTCCAAATGTGTGGAGCCATCTGTCAGTAAAACAGGAAGGCCTAGGTTCCCCTTCTCCCTTGGGCTCGTTTCGCTATTTTCGGGAGCTTCACTTCTCCCTGAGTGGCTGCTTGGACTGGGCAGCGGCCCCACCAAGGGCTTCTTGAAGTGGCGGAGCTGGGGCTGAGGCTGTCGGGCCCATCTGCTGCAGGCTTGAGGGCCATCCATTATTAATGGGGCCACGAGCACTGGTGACTCCTCAGATATTCAGTCCTGGCCAGAGGATTGCTTCTAAAAAAAAATCATAAAGACAACTTCTCTGTCCTTCGGCCTGCTTTTTCTGTTCTTTTCTCTGCACCTTCCTGTTGCAATTGCTCTTCTGACTTCTTGCCCTCCCATTGCTATCTTCGTTCTCTGCCTCTAAATCTATCTGCTTCTTCTCTCTCTCTTTTCTGTCCTCCCCTCTCTTTGTTTCTGAGTGTGGCTTGCATGCGTCTGTGCCCAGGCCGCGGGCTCAGCGATGCATGCTCAGTAAATTAGTGAGAACACGAGTGCCGATCAGCTGGGAGCGCCAAACACCCGCATACTCGTGACCTGGGGCCAGTTAATTTTCTGCTTAATTTTGCGGCAGTCAGTTTGCATTTTTGGATGATTACGTGGCAGGAAATTAACAATAAATAACAAATGTGGTCTGAAAGCCCATTCCCAGCAAGCCTACCAGCGGGCCCCATCAGCCGGAGCCAAGCCACTCTCCAAGCTCAGTCGCTCTGTCAGACTTGTAATGAAAATGTCTGTAATTCTTTGTAATGTAATGTGGGGGGACTGTGGGGTGTCTGCGGCGGTGACAAGAGTGATCTCACTGAGGTGACAAAGCCACGCCGAGAAGTACACCCTTTATTCCACTCTGGCTTTTTATAATGTTGTTTCCTCAGCCTGCACTTGATTAAACTTACATACGTCTCCATCTCCATCTCTCTCCCATTAGAGTACCTGCACCGCATGGAGACAGAGGAGGCCCAGGAAATGGCCCAGATGCCAGGTAAAAGACTACCTACTGCATGATTGAGACGTAGAGTGCAGAAAGTAGATACAATAGGCCCAACAAACAGGCTCTTACACCACCCGGAGGTAATTTTGCTTATCCTGAATGAGACACGTTGAGGGGCTGCGTGGTGAGTGATGGGTGTTTGCTGGTATGTTTGTCTCCCCAGGCAGGGACAGCCCCCCTGCCAACGAAGCGTCCGAGGAGGCAGAGGAACCAATGGCCGTCCCTGAGGACCTGTCAGCCGGCTCCACCAACCCGCAGAACAACAGAGGGGACAAAGGTACGAGGCAATATCTCACCAAATGCACCCACAGCCACAGCAGAACAACACTGATGCTTGTGTAAATGTAAGAAAACATGAATTGTAGTGTGTGAGTGTATCCATGAAGCAGCAATCAAAATGAGTCAAACCCACTGCAGTGCCTTGCCCAAATGTAATGTAGTCACTCCCAAAGCTGGAGTGAAACGATTAAATGAAAGAAATGTCAGTATCAAAAGCATAACATATATATATATATATTTTAAAAAAGCATACAAATGTTTTTATAACTTAATCCCATACACATCCAGAGGGAGATATTTGCTGTTCCAAATCCCTTGGAAAAATTAATTTTAAGCTGCAAAGAGACACATTTAGGTCATTGGCAGAAAAGGTAAAAAAAAAAAAAAAAAAAAAAGAATCCCTTTGATCCATGGCATGTCATTAATAAGCCGAATCTTAAGGAATAGCTAATGTGGCCTTGATTTGAGTTTGTGAACACCAAGCCAGGGAATATCATGGTGAAAATAAGGATGAAGCATGCTAGGGGGATTCACATATATTTATCTCAAGTCTCCTAACATGGGTGGTTTGTGAAAAAACAGGAAAGTTCAAGGTGGAATCATTACTGGTCATTAAAAGCTAATCGCTTTTACATGACAGCGGGATGAATCAGACATAACATACAGTTTAAATAGGATAAGTAAGGTATTTTTTTTTTGCTTAGTATTATTATTTATTAATAGCTTGTCAAACATAAATACATCCACTGAATGTCCAAAATGTTAGGCACCGTCACAGCTTTCAGGACAGATGAGGCGAATCCACATGAGAGCCAGGTCAATATTTTATTTGTTTTGAAAATTTTGAAAAGAGGTGCAACTCAGGATCACAAAGACGTGGGGTTATATATTTTCTTTTAATCATGACAAATGATTTTAAATGATCAGAAAAACCAAGCATGACAGCTGACCATCCTATCGGTGTTTTTCCACTTATCCAGATGACGGCAAAGATTACCACCACACAGTACAAAAAATAAAATGTGAGAGAGGAAACTGAAATAGGGTGTGTAAGAGTTTCCTAAGAAGAACTTGCCATCAGGCAGTTTCAACACTCCTGAAGATGAAGAGTTCAGGAACAGGGCCAAGCTCAGAGAGATCAGCACATCACTACACCACATAGGTCACACACCTGCGCGCACACACACACACACACACACACACACACACACACACACACACACACACACACACACACACACACACACACACACACACTTTCTTGAGTTGTGAGGCGCCGAGCTCAGCACAGGCAGGAATTTTCTGAACAAGTGCTGCAAAACATTTAAAATCGAGTTAGGGAGCGTTTGTAGAGCCATGTTTTATAAGACTGTGTACATCTCATCTCAGTCGACAGATGGACGTTTAGTACGATCTGGGGAAAAAAGGAAATAGTCAAAAAGCAGTTGATTTAAATGTTGCACTTTCATCGGCAGCATGTAAAGAGAGTAAAGGGGGCACAGCTGGTGGCTTCTATGTATGACTTGATGTACTATATGTGAGTTTCTGTTCATATCCCAACAGTAGGATCACTTCACATTCGACTGTGTGTGCACATGTGTCTATATAGGGACAGAGAGAAAGAAGGGAAGTGCAAGTATCTGGTACATCTATGCATGGCTGCCCCTGTGATAAAAGCCCAATTGAGTTATAATTATCGCCCAGGATCATGTGCTGCTCAGTTCTCTGTAGTGATAAAAAGGCATAAAGCAGAGGGACTATATGTGGGACATGGGACCTCAAAGTATCGAAAGCTCAAAACCTCAAAACCCAGGTTTGTTTCCTGTTGCAAATAAGTCTTCACATCTTGGGATCGTCACTGTTGCTGCGCATTCACAATGCTGCAATCCACACATATATGACTCAAAGCATAAGGGAGCTTTAAAGGTCAAAATGAACCCTATTTTGTCCTCCATATCAGTGTGTTAAGTACACTGTCACAAAATGCTAATTAAAATTTAATTGAAATTAAGAAAAAAGATAATTTTTTTGGATGGAGAGATATTTGGTTTAAGTTACAAGGTGGTAAAATGACCTTCTGAACATCCCAGTGAAATAATTTCTGTTTCACTTTCCGTGATTCAGACGCTCCTTTGCTATTTCAGAGACATGAGACTAAGAGGGAGACTGAGCTGTCTAGTTCCCGAAAACATGGAGGAGGTTGAAAGTGTGAGGGGGAAAAGAAGGCTGTTTTTGGTGTTCCTGCAAGTCGCGTTGAGAGTGTTGCTGCCGTGGTTTAACATATGCGGTTCCACTATGCACACAGGGTTATTTTCAGGCAGTGAGAGCAGCGCAAGTCAGTAACAGGAACCTCCAGCAGTCTCCCTGTGTTTCCACGCTGCAGAACTAACACACTTGCTAAGTTGCTTCCTATCTGCTATCAAACTCTTTCAATATAGCTTGATCATTTCTTCTTTTTATGCCAAAAAATGCTTTGTGTTTAAAAGAATATGTACTATAGCTTCTTTCTTTTTTATTTTACATTTGTTGGTTGCTTCTCTCAGTATTGGTCATTGTTTAATTATCTGCTACAGAATGTGTTACCCCTTTATCTGTAATCTGAGGATTATATCCACATCAACAATTTATTGTGACCTATTTTGTTTGCCTGACACTCGCTTCCCAAAATGAGCAAATCAGGATGTGTGACTGTGACAAACAAGACAAACAGTAGAAAGCCTTCTTCCTATTCCCAATTCAGTCACAACTTCCCCATATCCATGAGAAGTAGGTGGCAGCCCAGCATTCATAGTTCCCTTATGTCTGCTTCACCTGGCTGATAACCTGAGTGCCTCACTGGTATATTAGATGTCTCAGGAACTGAAAACCAATTGCAGTGTTCCAACAATTCTGAAATTAGTGAGAATAAACCGTCTACACATTTTTTTTTTTATATTGAAGAGTTATTCCTGAATCAGTGGCAACATTTCCATGTGCAGAGAAATGCCTCTCTTGTCAATACTGAGCAAGGCAATAGTCTGATTAAGTCTTTTTATTGGTACATCATTTTACAAATCAATGTTGACATCAGCCAAGTACTTCAGATACCCATAAAAAGTGTGTCAACCAGAGGTTATGTGGCTAAAACCATAAATTAAATTAGGAGGGTTGAAGTGGTGTTGCCATTGAGTTTTGCTTTCGAGCTCTGTGATATGCAAATGCAAAGGTGACTCGATAACTTGCCCTCAAAAATCCCTTCTTACGTCACTATCAAAGCGCGTATGCCTGACTGAAACGCCTTGGTGGCTCAAGTGAGAAATTCAAAAGCTTGGTGTGCAACACGTGCAGCGTAAATACTCCAATAAAGATCACTCCGGCTGCTTAGTGCAGGTTGTAATTCTCTTTCACCTCTGCAAAAGTGAGTAGGACATGTGCACAACCTGACTGCACTTCACAAAATGTCACAGAAGGTGTAAACATGTCTTAAGTCAGTGATTCCCAACTAGGGGTGTTCATACCCCGAGGGGTACTTCTGCTGTTGCAAAGAGGAATGTGGAAAGATTGTGGAGTAGCTTTAGTCATTTGAAAACATAGAAATTACAATTTAAATACACATTTGCATATTGAGTCACCTGAATACCACTTGTTGAGAGTGTGTGTAATGTAGTAGTGGGCAAGCAGAGGAGTTGAAACAGTTGTTAGCTGTAATGGATAAACTGTTGTAATAGTTAGATAAAAGTAATGGATAAATGGTTCGAAAGGAGGGGGTGAGCGATCACGGAAAACTTGTGTCATGTGGACACCCCGACAGAATTGTTGTCATTACTTAGAATTCCTGATGGGGGGAGACAGAACCTACGCACAGTAGCTTTAAAGTAATGGATACACAGTTAAAATAGTTAGCCTAAAGCAACGGATAAACAGTTGAAATAGTACGCTTAAATTACCGGATACACAGTTGAAATAGTTTGCTTGAAGTAACCCTTACATTTTTAAAATAGTTACCTTAAAGGGGCTCTAAGCGTCTAAGCGTCATGCGTTTTTTAGGCTACAACATTTTTTGTCACATACAGCAAACGTCTCCTCACTATCTGCTAGCTGCCTGTCCCCTGAACACACTGTAAAAAAAACATTGGTTTCTGTCGACAAATGGCAACAACAATAAACTGCGCCAACCTGCACCACCAAACATAACAAACAGTGTTCCAGCCAATAACCGACAAGAAGGATTTGGGGGTGGGGGTTGGGGGGTTAGTGCGCGTGCACATGAAGGGGGGTGTGAGGAGTGGAGGAGAGAGAAGCGTGAAGAGCGAAGTTAGCTAGAATAAGTTAGCCTCCGTTTTGTTTGACAATACTTTGAACGTCAACAAGAAGTGACGTCGCCCAACATCGCTTAGAGCACCTTTAAAGTAATGGATACACAGTTGAAATAGTTAGCTAAAAGTAACCCGTAAATGTTTAAAATAGTTAGCTTAAAGTAATGGATAAACAATTTCAATATTTAGCTTAAAGGGATGGAAACACAGTTGAAATAGTTAATGTAATAGATACAAGGGGAAATAGTTGAAAGTAAGGGATACTAATGGTTGACATATTTAGCGAAAGGTAAGGAATAGTTAGTTAAATTAGATAGCTCAAATTAAGCTAAAAACAGTTTAGTTTGCTAAAGGTAATGGGAGAATGGCTCAAATAAATGGTTGTGTAGAAAAATGGATATTTGGGTTCATCTGCATGGGGTTTGGGAGTACAACTGACAAAAACTGTTGACAACCACTGTCTGAAGTTAAATCTGTAAATGCATACATAAGCCAGAGAACTCCCAAGTGAAACTAAAGGCAGCATGGCAATAACAGCAACAGAGTTGTGTGTTAACACATAGCAACACTTAAAAACCTTGTCATCCACGTTGCATTACATTACATTACATTTTGGATGCACATGTAGCAAGTTTGGAAACTAGTTTATACACAGTTCTGTACCATAACTCATCATCATCTTTTGCACATTGATAGAACTTAACACCAACATAGCACCATTTCGTTTTTTACAAAGCTTTCCCTTCCCTTTGCGTGCACGGCTGGTATCTCTCTTATCTCATCTGCTCAGCAAAAAACAAGACAAGACAGCAAATTGAAAAAAAAAAAAAATGTTGCGTGGAGATGGACGATCGGATTATGTGACTGATCAGAAAGGCGATCATAAACGTCTCATGATCCATCGCTGTTAGTTCTCAAATTTCGCTCCACCTCCTGCTCTCTATGGGAAACATTCTGTGGGGGATTTATGTTCCCTTGGTGGCTCTCGGCAAAAACAAGACTCCTGCTAAAAAAAATGTTTCAGTTACTGGCTGTTTTACAATTCCTTTCCCGTGCTTCCCTTTCTGTCACTTCTCCATAATTCTTGGTAATTTCAGTTAGACAGGCTCTCTTTCTGAAGCTTCCCCTTTTCCATAGATTCCTATATTTCATGATTTCCACTTCTTCCTCTTCAGTTGTACAAACAGAGATAGAGGAATGGGGAAATCAGGCTGCCACAGTGACATGCAAACCACAGGCTGATAGCTGTGGGACTTGCATGATCTGTGAGTTCTCTTAAATGTTTCTAAAGTTCGTTAGTGGGAAAAGAAGGAGCTGGTCGTTCAGCACAGAGGACACTTCTCTTTTCTGATCACTCTAGGAACACCAGATATCACGTAGAGATTATAGTATAATATAAATAATAGTTGGCCTTTGTCAATCATGCAGCATTTACTTTCTGTGTTCTACAGACCCACTGATTAGTGAAAAGGTCAAATGCGAGTTTGTCTCATGTGTGCCTGTGTGTGTTCATCGCACTCTGTGGCTCTGATAGACACCGCTGTCGTCCCTAGGTTCACACTTCCTGTGTCTCTGTTTCCTGTTTATCTTGCTGTCATTTGTTTCACCAAAGTGTGATGGTGTGAGATGATCTGTGTTTCTTCATCACTGACATCCTCAAACAGTATGCATGCTATCCACCTGTGTATCCTTGTGAAAAATACTATTCTGCTTTGAAATAAACAAGCACTGTATCTACAGTATAGTCTACAGTTTAGAGGAGTAGGCGGTGGCTTGATCTTATCAGACATTTGCTGAGTTTTCTCAGGCTGAATTCACAAAATGCCTGAAGTAAGAGGGGAAGTTTGTGAACTGCCAATGCATGATCCTGGTAAACATAAAATTGTTGCATTGAGCACTAAAGGAGGTTTGCCATTGCACAACTGTTGTTGCCCTAGTTCTATTAAAGTGCAGTTGCATTGCTATTACATACAGTACAGTGTCCATCCAGACAGAGGAACGAGGGAATGAACAGAATTATATTGACTACAATAACGTACTGAATGAATCCAAATAAAGCCAGGCCATGTTAAAGTTCAGTTTCTTGGCTGCGAGAAACACAGTTTGAGTTCATCAGCATAGTCTTTATAAAATGAGCACATATGTATTTTATTTGAACAAGTAACAAAAACAATGTAACACATAATATGATGTCTCATTCATAGAAAAAAAAGGGAACTTTATGGAAAAAACATAAAAAGCCAAACAATAATTTAACAATGACAATCTGTCAGGTCAATTATGAAAAAAGTATAAAATAAAATCAATTAAAATAGTGAGATTGACAACAACACTAAATAATAATAATAGAAAAGCTATGTTTTACTTATATCTGTTAGATATAAGTAAAACATAATTCAGTGAGGACAGTCAAAAAATCGTTTGACTTTCCTATTATGCAGCCTTACAGACCAGGCAAAGGCAACTTCAAGGCTACATCACAATGTTACAATAAGCAGCTCTTATCTATTCTCCTGTCATAGTATCAATATCACACTGACAATTTCCCATCTTTAGTATATAACATCATGAAAGAACCATGCTCGTATTCTAAACCGTGGCCCCCCCCCCCCCCTTGCCCTTTTTTCCAGCCTATAACATTAAAGTTGAGGCTCGCAGTGATGAGGAGAATGGGCTGGCCTGTGACATGAATGGCGTGGAGGAGGAGGAGTGCGCGGAAGACTTGCGCGTGATCGATGCCTCGGGGGCCAAGGTGAACGGCTCACAGCCGAGCCCCGAAGCCAAGGCCTTCTCCTCGGCTGGCGGTATCCGGCTGCCCAACGGGAAGCTCAAGTGCGATATCTGTGGGATAGTTTGCATTGGCCCCAATGTGTTGATGGTGCACAAGCGGAGCCACACTGGTAAGCCACCTGCAATAATTCTTGCCCTTCCTTTGCACCCATGTTTACTGTTAGTAAGACAGGATGGATGAGGGGTAGAAAGGTGTTTGCTGTGGCTCCCGCCCATGTTCAGAACATTTCTTTAGACTTTAAGCTAATAAATTAGGCTCAGAGTTGTTGTCTCCCACTAACACAAGCAGTATCACAGTGTACATGCTGTAGCTTTGCCTACACACAAACATTAGTGATAGATAAATAAACTTTAGAGCCTGTTCCTATGTTTGCAGTCACACTTATAATCAGTCGTAGCGGTAAAGGCATCCTTGCGTTTGGCTGTATGCATGTAAACCTTCCCATTGTGCGTGAAATAGACTTTGAGCACGCCATTAGCATTCATTATTGTTCATGTAAATGACTCTGAATTCCCACAGGACAAGCAACAGTTACTGATCAAATTATTGTGTGTGACAAAGTAGCAGAGATAAACTTGGTCTGACAAAAAAAAAAAAGAGTTGAGAAACAGGATATCTGCGGACGATTAAATGGAATCTCTATGAAGTGACAATTATCTGGCTATTAAAAGTTTTTTCAAATTTCAAAATTGATATTCTATTGTAATGAAGCCAAACCAGTGGTGGGGAACATTTTTGAAAAAGGCACTTAACTGTCAAGCTTTAGAAACTAATGAAACTCAAAATGGAAGAAAGGAACACTAGACTAATGTAAATGCAAAAGAAACTACAATAAAAGACATAATGAAGTGCCTCTTATTTAAATAGAAAATATTCTGTAGTGAGTCTTTGCTCCTGAAATGCATTTTTAATGAATTTCCTTTTTTATATATTTTTGCTGCTTCACTGGTGACTCTTATTTTATGGGGGGCCTTTGAAAAAAAGAAGAAGAAAAAAAGCCATATTAAAACGTTCTCACAGAATGCCACAACACTCGGAGAGGCTGGATATTGGTTTATTCCAGAAGCGCTGATCAGGAAGACTGGCTCTCAACACAAAGTGTTTCCTCCGCTTTATTCAAATGAGGCTGAATTTGCATTGTGATGTGCCGCTCTTATTTTAGAGACGAAGAAGAGGAAAAAATGAGATTTTCAGATCAAATTGACCTAGGCAATGGTGCATTACGGAACTGGCAGGCTGAGTCTGAAAGGCTCTTGTTCGATCAGAGCGCCAGAAGTCGGTGGGGCAGGGTGAGCACGGAGAGATAGAGTGTCAGTCTGCTGTGAAACCCTCTCTCAGGCTGCTGGATCGCTCTCTGCCCCCGAGACGCTCCATCATCTGGCTTGTTCTGGCGCTCGGGATGCTTGTTGTGCAGTGACCCCGCATTCCTAGAGCAGCAACCCGCTTTTTCATCCACATAGAAAAGACAAAGACTGTGCTTTTATTGTTGTCAGTGGAGGAATCAAACATAGTGAGGTTAGGGAGAGTGGTGCAATCAAGAAAAACATTTTATGCTAAAAAAAAAACAAATTATGAACTGCCTGGTAGGGTACATACAAAATACAAAAAAACCTATAAAATTGGGTGCCAGTAAAACGTACAAGTTATTATTTTTTCTTTGTGTTTTATTCGCCTCATAATGGTAAAGCGCCTTTGTTGTGCTCTTGTCCTCAGGAGAACGTCCTTTCCAGTGCAGCCAGTGCGGGGCCTCTTTCACCCAGAAGGGCAACCTGCTGCGTCACATCAAGCTCCACTCAGGGGAGAAACCCTTTAAGTGTCACCTGTGCAGCTACGCCTGTCGCAGGAGGGACGCCCTCTCCGGACATTTACGCACCCACTCGGGTGAGTATCCACAGGCCACCCACACTGAATACTTCCACACTCATGGTAATGGTAGGGCCGCTGGGTTAGAGCTGAAGATCTTTGCCTGAACCCGACGGGACCCGACGGGATATGACGGGTTCGGTCTTAATTTCTATCATTTTACATGGGCTCGGGCCAGGCTCGGGCTTGTGCTCGGTAAATGAGCAGTCAGGTGATGCGTTTTGATTAGGGCTGTCAAACGATTACATTTTCTTAATCGCGAATTAATCGTTGAATTTCTATAGTTAATCGCGATTAATCTCATGTTTTATCACATGATTAAAATTCTATTATTTTGCATTTCAGAACTGTTTTTAAGTACATATTAACAATGGAAAGCAATTCTTACCAGTGTATCTTGATTGGGAATCAAATGAATGCAAAGAAAGTGACTTTATGAACTTGAAGAAATTTTAAGATTTGTATTTGTTGATTATATATATATATATATATATATATATTATATATATATATATATATATATATATATATATATATATATATATATATATATATATTATAGTGTCAATATTAGGGTTGGGTATTGTTTGGTTTGGATACCAGTGCTAAAGCGGTACTTTTAAAACGGTACCGGTGCCTTACTGGTGCCTGAACCGATTTAAAAGAAAAGAAGGGTACTAAACAGTTGGCGACATTAAAGAACGGCTTGTTTATTGCTAAGGCCATATCGTCAAAATTAAATGTTTAATAATAATGTAATCACTATAACAATAACTTATTTCACTAGTAAATAGCTGTTGACATACATGACAATAACAACCACCAGATGGGAAAAGGGCATTTAACAACAACTTTGAATGCACCACAAGGCTGTAAATTACCAGTTTCATTGAACGCACCGTCTGTGTTTTTCTGACAACGGCAGCTGCATCCCGGTGTTGAATCCTCTACAATGAAATACAGTCACACTTTACACCATTTAGCGTTAGCTGTCAGCATTGTAACTGTGTTTAATCCAGCTACTAGCTAGCGGTAGGCTAACATTAGCTGCTGTCGAGTATAGTGTTAACTAGCTAGCGGTAGCCTAGCGGTAGGCTAACATTAGCTGCTGTCGAGTGTAGCGTTAACTAGCGTCATGTGCAGCGATGTTTCTGTTTCCTGTGACGTCTGTTTCAGAGCATCAGAGAGAAGTGCAGGCATATCAGTGGCACCGGAATGAGGCACCGAAGTCCGCGTTGCTATTCCTGTAGCAGCAGGATGTGTTACAAGGAAGTACAGCAAAATAGTAGCCTGTTAGGCACGACGCAAAGCTGAGTGAAGTGAAAATAAATTAATAAATGGCGGCATGCGATTAATACGATTAAAAAAAAAAATTAACGCATTATGCTCGGCCCTTAATCGCAACGCGTTAATGCTGACAGCCCTAGTTTTGATTAGCGCGGAAATGGATCTGAGGAGGTGAAACAGGGGCTGGCCTCTGGAGGACTTATTTTATTTCTTTGTTCCAACTTCCAAGTGGCCTATAGCCTACGTTAGTCATGAATAAATTAAGTTAAAAAATGTATAAATGACTCATTCTTGACAAAAGACAAAAGAGCTGTGTGCATGCGCACATTTGAATAATGTCGGGCTGTAAATGGGTTTGGGCTTTTAAAAAGCTGTCAATCAAAATGTACTTGTCTTGGCTTGGGCCGAATTCTGTCGGGCTCGGGCCTTGTCGGACCTAACTTTTAAGGCCTGATTACAGCTCTACGCTGGGTGCCTTTACCAAAGGCATGACATGTTCTGCAGTGCATACAGTGAGAGCTCAGGGCTTTATAAGGGGAAGTTGACAGGGTGTAGATATGGTGTCACTTTTTTGTGTGCAAATGCTTTGCAGAAATATGTGTTAATGAAATCTTTTGGCTGTAAACAGTACACAGCCTGCTCTAAATAGTTCAACAGAACATTGAAGGGATAACCTGCAAAATGGTTTTTGCATTCCAGTTTCAAATTTGAACGTTTACCTGCAGCAATTAGTGAAAAAAACAACAACGAAGCACTTTGTTATTTTCCACAAGTTGGTGTGCATAGG
Source organism: Sander vitreus (assembly GCF_031162955.1). Classification (NCBI taxonomy): domain Eukaryota; kingdom Metazoa; phylum Chordata; class Actinopteri; order Perciformes; family Percidae; genus Sander; species Sander vitreus. The sequence goes on along the minus strand of NC_135871.1, from coordinate 8,756,045 downwards.
CACTGGACTGAATTAAATAAGGAGCAAAGGCAAAATGAATCAGAAAGCTTACAAACTAGGGAGGCCTATGCTTAAAGGAAAAGGCGGGAATTATTTATTTCTTTTACAATTTTCTGTGTCATCATATCCCATGAAAGGCTTAAAACCAACAGTGTGCCAATCTGTCTCTCAGTACTTTCCAACTTCCCTACTATATTTATGACACTCAGTTCCAATCCCATTTATTCATACTGAAGACAGGGTTTTTTTTTTTATATGTTTAAAGGTAATGTCACCCACTGACACAGAGTGGCTCATGTATGTGTTTGAGAGGAATTAGCTACAGTAGTGGCTCATGCTCAGGGCTGTAGTCAGAATTTTCGAAATACTGAGGTCATAAGTCTCTCCCGCTCTAAATATTCTGATCACAGTGATAGACAGATAAGAATATATTTTTTTACTACTCCTATTTTCAATATTTTATTTATCCAACTGTTCCTCTAACATTTCAACAGATTACATTCCATGACTGTGGGTCTATTATTATTTAGTTTACTGTAAAAGGCTTCTTATTTTGTTGGTGTAAGAGCAGTTCATCTTAATCAAGTCTCCACAGCTCAGATTATAAAATACCCACCATGAGTACGTTTTGATGTGTAAACTCCCCTCAAGTTGCTTCCTGAATTTCCCCAAAAATACAGAGGACATGACCTCAGTGAGCTCAGTATTAGCTACAGCCGTTCTCTGGACTGGGGCGGTACTGCCAGGTCTTTTCCTTGGGTTTTCTGTCGACAAAGCATTTGTAGGTGGGGCTTTTTTTCTATGTCAAACCACTCTGTTGTTTGTCTTCTTCTATTTATTCCAGTCAAACTGGGAATGTAAAAAAACATCACTTTCTGTTTTACTTCCAGGAAAGAACTACGAAAAAGGGAATTTAGAACAGCATACTATAGGTTGAATCATTATTGTGTAACTAAACCAAAACGTATGAATTAAAAATGAAAAAAAAAAAAAGGTTATCACTTTAATATCAACAATCACATAGAATATGACACTGCTCTGTTCACTGATCTAATGTTATTTCTTTGCAGTTGGAAAACCCCACAAGTGTGCTTACTGTGGGCGGAGTTACAAGCAGCGCAGCTCTCTCGAGGAGCACAAGGAGCGCTGTCACAATTACCTGCAGTGCATGGGGCTGCAGAACAGCATGTACACAGGTCGGTGCCTCACCAGACGCACACTTCACTTTTCACCCAAATCCGATGGCCTACTTTACCCTGAGTGCAGGTCTATCTATGCATGCAACAGCAGTGTGCCATGAATCTGTTACGAAATGCTCTAACAGATCAGCTCAAATTACTGTCATTTCCATTTGAGTGTATAAGCTCATGCAGAAGTTCTTTAGCTATTTAAAATGACTGCAGAGATAAATAAGGTCAATTTAATCATGGTGTCAGTGTAAAGTCCTGTATTTGTCCATATATACTCGGCAGTCATAAACTGAATGAACTCACTATGGAGATATTTCATGTGCAGGGTGCTGTAATCTTCTGCATTGAAGCCTAGAAACACATTTATACCTCATCTGTGAGCAATGAAGAAATACTATTTTTATAGACCAAGTGCTTCACATGTGTCAGAATAGTCCGCTCTGTGCTCTGCGAGAAAAAATACCATCAGACCAGAAACTACCATCATGTGTCATCAGGCGCCAGTTCATCACTTTAAGCAGAACAAACTCAAATTACTTTTGATTCTGAAATCTACTTTTCTGTCTTGCTTTCCAGTAGTAAAGGAAGAAAGCAACCAGAATGAGCAGAGGGAAGACTTAAGCCAGACGGGATCTGACAGAGCCTTGGTGCTAGACAGACTAGCTAATAATGTAGCTAAGCGTAAGAGCACTATGCCACAGAAGTTTGTGGGTAAGGGCTGAAATCTGCTTCCTTTGTGTTCGTAACCTATGCACCTATGAAAGCTGCATAGGTGAAGCTGCAATGTGTTTTGTGTTAATTACTTTTTCTCTGCCACCCTGGCTCTGCAGAATGCATGCAGTGAAAAAAAAAAGTCTATTTGTGCAGTTTAGCCTGATCAGGAATTGTTCAGTTGTTTAGAAAAGCCTATATTTAAATATTTACAAGTGTTTAACCCTGCATATTAATTTTACATTAAGATGTTGATAATCTTCATAACAAAAGAGGGAGAAAAATAGAATATTAAGAGGTCGAGGGAAATACTAGTATGAGTCTAGAAATACCAATAGGAGACCATGAGACCAGAATAAAACAATTACAATTACAGTAAGTCATTTTCAAACTAGAGAGGAGCATGCTTGGTATTAAAGTGGTTAAATCACAAGATGCAGGTGAAAGTTGAAGTATAAACTTCACATTGCTCTTCTGTCTCTCTCCGAACCCTCAGGTGAGAAACGTCTGTCAGACCTCTCCTACGACGCAGGAGCAGGCGAGCTGATTCAGCCCCATGTCATCGACCAGGCCATCAACAGCGCCATCAGTTACCTGGGGGCCGAGTCGCTCCGGCCTCTGGTGCAGACCTCTCCGGCCTCCTCTTCCGATGTGGGCCTCAGCTCCATGTACCCCCTCCACAAGCAGGCGGGCGAGGGCCACGCGGGGACGGGCCACAACCTGTCGGCCAAAGACAGCGCAGCCGAGAACCTGCTGCTCCTCTCCAACTCCAAGTCCGCGTCCAGCGAGAAGGACGGTTCGCCCAGCCACAGCGGCCAGGACTCCACAGACACCGAGAGCAACAACGAGGATCGTCCGGGCGGGGCGGCTTCCGGCCTCATCTACCTGACCAATCACATCACATCAGGGGTGAGAAACGGCATGCTGCCTCTGGTGAAGGAGGAGCAGCAGAGGCAGTACGAGGCCATCCGGGCCAGCATAGAGATGGCTTCAGAGGGCTTCAAGGTGGTGACAGCAGACGGGGAGCAGGTGAGGGCGTACCGGTGCGAACACTGCCGCGTTCTCTTCCTGGACCACGTCATGTACACCATTCACATGGGCTGTCACGGCTTCAGAGACCCCTTCGAGTGCAACCTCTGTGGTCACCGGAGTCAAGACCGATACGAGTTCTCCTCTCACATAACGCGAGGGGAGCATCGCTACTGAGCCCCTTTACACCGGAGAGAACACACACACACACACACACACACACACACACACACACACACACACAGACAAATAGGTGTAGATATGGAAAATATGCCTCACTCATGCAGACATGCACTGGAAATAAATGCATAGAAATACATCATGTAAATTACACTGTTGATGTCTGAAAGTTGTCTTTTTTATACAAAGTATGCATGTTTGTTGAACACAGGTAAATGCACAACTATACAAAAAGGATTTTTAAATACCATGCTCAAAAGGACGAGTAGTAAGAAACAAATGTATGTATGATAATAATGTTCCATGTAGACAACACAGGGGAGCTACTGTGCCACAGTAGGACAGTTTAGACTTGAAAGGGGAAAGACATGCAGCAAAGGGCCACAGGTTGGAGTCAAACCCGTGGCCGCTGCGTTGAGGAGTGAACCTCTATATATAGGTGTCCGCTCTACCAGGTGAGCCAACCAGGCACCCTCCTACAAAGGTTTTTAAATTATGTATTTACAGTTGCCACGTGTATAAAATGTATAAATGTGTCTTTTCTTTTGGAAAACCAGGCAGCAACTTTTTTTTCTAGATTTAAAATAGAAAAGATTTCCAACCTAAGGTGTAGTATGTTCTGCAGTTGTTTTCAGTGCAGGAAAACTCATTTTAAAATCGGTATTAAATGCAATCAATAAAAACAATCAATGTAGATAACCCCACATTTCCTTCTAACGTTTCAACCTGTTCTTGTATTTGTAACAACCTACTATTATTTATATCACAGTTACATGCCTGTCTGTTTTTGTATTTATTACAGTGATTGATGTTTGTCTGTAGAGTAGTTAATAAAAGCTGCATCTCTTTCTGTCCAACTGTACTAAATGTGTTTGAGGTGAAACCTGACCGCTGCTGGAATTTATTTTTTAATTTTATCCGAAGAAAATGTTATCCGGCCTTACCTGATGGCTAAGAATTACATCGCTCACAAAATGACGAGGAGCCATTTCAGATTTGAAGGAGCTTTATGCTTGCAAAATATCAATAAAGGATATTTTATATATGCACAAAGAGTGGGGAAGTGTTTTGTTTTTCAGTGAATGGGTGTAGTAATAAGGAGAATGTATACTTGAGGAAGTTGTTTAATGACTAGACTGCTAACAGCCCTGCTATTGGGATCATTTTTATATATTTATATACACGTTTTTAATAGGATCGTTTTCTTAACTGGACTGTATTAACCACCTGTCAAAGAATATGGAAATGTCCACATTAAAGTGAAAATGATTCCTGGAGTTAATGCAAGGTTTCTCTGAGTTTTACCTTCCAAGGAAATATGGAGATTTCATTTCACACTTTCGAACCTTCTAAAATAATTAAGTTTAGATGTCATTCAAGATGCTGCTCACTTCTACCTGTCAAGGAAGAGCCAAGAAAGAGTGAATGACTGGCACTGAAGGGTGAATAAATAAACACCTCTCCACATACAATTACCAATGTGTGGTTGAAAAGTACAGTCTAGATTTAGCACAAAAAAGCTAATTTCCATGAATTATTGATCTTACCCTTCAGTGTTTTTGTAGTTACAAACCATACTTTGCATAATTTCCAACTAAAACACTTCTTCATATTATCTTGTAATTTACAAAGGATGCCAGACAGACAGAGAATGCAAGGCTGAAACATCACAGTGGCATTTGTCTGCACAGAGACCCTTGTGTTAAAATTGTGACATCAAGGGAATACTGGTAGCATAAGCTGCATGTGAGCGTGGACACCCTCCATATACACACACACACACACCAGCATGTGGACATGTGCCGTGTCCAGGACCTGAAGAGTGTGGCGCTCTGAGGGGCTGGGACAGAGAGGATCAGGCACTGGAGCAGAAGGCAGGGGCCGGGGCTCTGAGGGCCAGGCCTGTCTGTAGAGGCTCGGCGGAGGCCGGCGAAGAGGAGCTCGGCGGCGTTGTGCATCGACAGCCTCGTCCAGATGGCTGCTGTGTGATTTAGCAGAAACGGGAAGCAGCTGTGGCCAGCGCTGAACCTCACACGCTTGACTGGGACCCAACAGTGGAGGGAGGGCATTTGCATGAGAGGGATAATCTGGCCAACCAACTCTGGCCCTGCCAGAATCCCAAATCTCACTTCCCCTTTCAGCCAGCTGACTGAAATACTCCTTTAAGAATCAGTCTCAACCAATTCCAATTGTGCTGTTAACAGGATCCAACGAGATGTTAGTGCTCAAGGTTTACACTTTACATGACTGTGTCCCAGTAATGGATGGCTATAATAAAACAGTCAATGTTGGTCACTGTTTCAACTATTGTTTCTCAACATGTGGGGCCCAATTTGTGCATCATGTATAGGGTAAAGTGCCCAGTGGTGGAAAGTAACTAAATACACTCAGTCAGTGGCTGTACCTAAGTACAATTTTGAGGTACCTGTACTTTACTGAAGTATTTCTAGTGTATGCTCTATACTTCTCTACTACATTTTAGAGAGAAATATTGTACTTTTTACTCCACTACATTTAACAGCTATAGTTACTGGTTACTTTTTGGATAAAGATTTTACATTAAAGAGATTAAACCAACCTGTCTTGTGACATCTTACAAAAAAAGCAGTATCTACTTGGGGCCTCTTTTTACATTTCACGTCTATGAGTTGTTAGTAGTTCCACCAAAGACACATTTCCCCTCTAAACTTCTCACTTTGTTTCATTTGAACTGTTTGAGGCCCAAAGAGGTAAAAGTATTCAATATTTAACAAAAAAAAAAAATTATATATATATATATATATATATATATATATATATATATATATATATATATATATATATATATATATATACACACACATATATACACACACACACACACATACATACAGTCAGGTCCATAAATATTGGGACATCGACACAATTCTAATCTTTTTGGCTCTATACACCACCACAATGGAGTTGAAATGTAACGAACAAGATAACTGCAGACTTTCAGCTTTAATTTGAGGGTATTTACATCCAAATCAGGTGAACAGTATAGGAATTACAACAGTTTGTATATGTGCCTCCCACTTTCTAAGGGACCAAAAGTAATGGGACAGATTAACAATCATAAATCAAACTTTCACTTTTTAATACTTGGTTGCAAATCCTTTGCAATCAATTACAGCCTGAAGTCTGGAACGCATAGACATCACCAGACGCTGGGTTTCATCCCTGGTGATGCTCTGCCAGGCCTCTACTGCAACTGTCTTCAGTTCCTGCTTGTTCTTGGGGCATTTTCCCTTCAGTTTTGTCTTCAGCAAGTGAAATGCATGCTCAATCGGATTCAGGTCAGGTGATTGACTTGGCCATTGCATAACATTCCACTTCTTTCCCTTAAAAAACTCTTTGGTTGCTTTCGCAGTATGCTTCGGGTCATTGTCCATCTGCACTGTGAAGTGCCGTCCAGTGAGTTCTGAAGCATTTGGCTGAATATGAGCAGATAATATTGCTCAAACACTTCATAATTCATCCTGCTGCTTTTGTCAGCAGTCACATCATCAATAAATACAAGAGAACCAGTTCCATTGGCAGCCATACATGCCCACGCCATGACACTACCACCACCATACTTCACTGATGAGGTGGTATGCTTTGGATCATGAGCAGTTCCTTTCCTTCTCCATACTCTTCTCTTCCCATCACTCTGGTACAAGTTGATCTTTGTCTCATCTGTCCATAGGATGTTGTTCCAGAAATGTGAAGGCTTTTTTAGATGTTGTTTGGCAAACTCTAATCTGGCCTTCCTGTTTTTGAGGCTCACCAATGGTTTACATCTTGTAGTGAACCCTCTGTATTCACTCTGGTGAAGTCTTCTCTTGATTGTTGACTTTGACACACATACACCTACCTCCTGGAGAGTGTTCTTGATCTGGCCAACTGTTGTGAAGGGTGTTTTCTTCACCAGGAAAGTATTCTTCGGTCATCCACCACAGTTGTTTTCCGTGGTCTTCCGGGTCTTTTGGTGTTGCTGAGCTCACCGGTGCGTTCTTTCTTTTTTAAGAATGTTCCAAACAGTTGATTTGGCCACACCTAATGTTTTTGCTATCTCTCTGATGGGTTTGTTTAGATTTTTCAGCCTAATGATGGCTTGCTTCACTGATAGTGACAGCTCTTTGGATCTCATATTGAGAGTTGACAGCAACAGATTCCAAATGCAAATAGCACACTTGAAATGAACTCTGGACCTTTTATCTGCTCCTTGTAAATGGGATAATGAGGGAATAACACACACCTGGCCATGGAACAGCTGAGCAGCCAATTGTCCCATTACTTTTGGTCCCTTAAAAAGTGGGAGGCACATATACAAACTGTTGTAATTCCTACACCGTTTTGGATGTAAATACCCTCAAATTAAAGCTGAAAGTCTGCAGTTAAAGCACATCTTGTTTGTTTCATTTCAACTCCATTGTGGTGGTGTATAGAGCCAAAAAGATTAGAATTGTGTCGATGTCCCAATATTTATGGACCTGACTGTATATATAAATTTGTTTAGCAGAACATTTTTCTTCTTTGATACTATAAAGTATCTCTAACCTCTCTTATCTTGTGACCCACTTGGAACCACTGGACTAAACTTCCTAATGGTATATAAAGTAGTGTAACCCGTGCAGCTGTAACAGTAGAATGCTACGAACGCACTGATGCATCAGCATTACCAGCCTATAAAAGTACAACACACACATTTTCAGCGAAAGGAGGATGTTTACTTTTGATACTTTTAATTTATAATCCTTAAGATTTCAGTCGTGATTGGTTTGGTGACACAAGAGGTCACTGGAGAAAACTACTGTTTACAGTGCAGTCAAACAAACGCATGTTGTTTTGATAATAAGGGTGTCAAAACTCATTTCAAATGCAATCTGATTTCATGCTGGACATCACTTGAGTTGTTTTCTGAAATAAAATATACAGGCAACACTGGATTCCATGCTGCATTGTTTCCTGTGAATCCCTGGTACGCGTGAAGGCAATTTAAATCCAGTGTGGAAATGACGGACCCCCACCGCCAACAATGAAAACTACTATTTAGATAAGTGATTATAGACTGTAGATGCATTCAGCCAGCCTTTAATGGCTGTTGCTGGAAAATACATAAATAATATAAAAAGTTGGGTTTGAAGGATTTTAACTATAGGTACATTTTGCTGTAAAATACTTCAATGCTTTTAACATTTTGAATAGAGGACTATTTACCCAATCCTAGACCTATTTATATACTATATCGGTGTTTTTTTGTTTTTTTTTACATTGTTCTAGATACTTTTACTTAAGTAAAGTTCTGAATACTTCTTCCATCAACGTCTATACCTGATCTCTGAACATACAATATTCCAAACAGGCAACATAAAGCCATTACAATAAAATCTCGACTATGTTCAGGTTACTTAAATACTCAGCTGATACATTTCTGCCTCGATTCCAAAAGCCAGTATCTAAAATTTGAATAACAAGCTATAGGCAGTAAAATTACATACATTTTTTTTTTTTCAATAAACATAGTGTGTAATATGTGTGTTTCTGACCACACAACCCCAGATGTGACCACTGCTGCACAGCCACAGTCAAATTGAGCTACAAGCTTATACCATATGTCACCGTTTTCAGTCCATACTCTATGGATCCCACCAGCACCAGAGGAATTCTGTGCATCTGTCCCAGTCCAGCTGTGAGGAGTCCCTGTGTTCGGAGATGCCCGAGGGGTGGGGTTGTGTGACGACTTTCACTGCTGGCTAATTCAACAAAGTTTCAATACAGTGGCCAACCACACACGTCTGAAATATTTATCAGGGACTTGACAAAAAGATGAAAAATAAATGAAAGTCTTTTTTCATGGTCTTCCAGATTTTCAAAGATTGTTTCATTAAATTTACATGAGAATTTCATTTCATGTGTGCACAATCTATAATGGTCCTGCTCAGTAGCAGTGTATTTATGACCAGTGAGGCATTCAACTCAAAAAACATCAACAATGTTAAGAATTTCAGACTGAGCTACCACTTGGCGATGGATTAACCCTCTTATTTATTAATACTGATAGCTGAGACATTAACTGGACAGACAGTTTGAAAATACACACAGTTCATCTACTACATCAGCCATGAACCCAGAGGATCAGGATGGGTACTAACATTTTTAATTATGGAGCTCATGCTCATTGGCTAATAAAAAGGATGTATTGCAGTAACAGATTTTCCTGTTGAGGCCACTGCTGTCTTAATCACCAAAAGGAAGGGAGGAAAAGACACTTTTGACACCCAGGATACTCTTGCCCAACTTCTGTAGATAGAATTAGCACATCCAGCCTCAGGGACATAAGACAGGACTAGACTACAGGCAAAATACTGTAGAGATGTGCAAATAAAGCTCTTATCAAAGTGATCACACTGCCCTCTGTAGATTAGATGGGAAGGAGGAACAAGTGGGGAAATGCCACACTACACTGGAGATGAATTTACTGGTGATGTGTTTTAATTCTTAGACATAAACAAACGTGCACATGAGGGCAACATTTCAATTTATTAGAAAAACAAAATACAATTTTGGCAATGCAATTAATTGAAACAAACTAAAAGCAACAACAAAAGTAAAGTGTTGACATACAGTATATGAGATGGTTGAGAATATCTTTGGGAATGAATACTACTTACGCTAAATGTTCATCCTCAAAGTATTACAAAAAAGGATGCTAAGCGCTATAAAAGGAATTTAAACCGATCATTGCTTCATCTGGAAAACAGCTCAAGCACACAACATGGTGCCTTACACCAAACCACCAAGAAACAGTAAAATAAATATCCAAACAAAACAATCTGGCCATAAAAAAACTGCTGAAAATAATGTGAATGCATAATGCAAACGGCTGGGAACAATTTGCAGAGCAGTTTCTCCATACAGAAAGGTTCTCTCACCACAAACATTACTGTGAAGAAGTATTGGGCTGCATTTTAAAACTGATACAAAGACACCGTTCACTTATTTCATCAATAAGTGTGGTGACAACAGCCTGTAAGTAAGGACGAATATTAATGGTTGAATAAACATCAGGCTGGTTGTAAAGAGATTAACAAATCAACTAAAAATGAACTGTTTGACACACTGGGGGTGGAAAAAATAATAGATCCACCTGCTCAATATAATGCATCTAACATACATATCACTATCTTTGTGAAGCTATATTTTTAGGTTTGTTCTGTCAGAGTTGTTGATTTATCCTTCAATCCTTTCTGTAATTACGTAAGGTTCTCCTGCTGTTTTGTCCACCCGCTCTATGTGCTTTGCGTGCAACAAAGAAAATATTTACAATCTATAGATTTAGCCAGAGCTAACATGTATATCTCAACTCAGTTCAAAATAACATCTATAACTTTAACAGACGTATATTCAGGATGAGGAGTCACGCTTAACGTCCACATCCAAAAGTCTTATTCCAGTCTTCATACAGCTCCAAGTCTTTTGATGAGACACTGGGTCGTACCGTCTTCAGGGCCTCCTGGAAGTCAGCGTAGAGGATTGGTCGCACTTGATCTGCAGTGATAGTGGCAATGTCACTGAGCTGGATGCTGCGGATGGGCCCCAGCGCTGCCTCTCGACACAGCTGAGTCATGTCAGCCCCTGAGAAGCCCTCGGCGGCTGTTACCACGCTGTCCAGCTCCTGCTCTCTCAGCTGGTTCTTCTCTTGAGTCATGAGGTTAGTTACTATCTGCCGACGGGCCGCTGCTTCAGGCAGGGGGATGTATAACCTCTTTGCCAGGCGGCGGCGGGCAGCCTCATCTATCTCTTGAGGCCGGTTGGTAGCGCCCACCACCAGGATGCGGTCCTCGGCTGCCGTGGCCGCGCCATCCAGCTGGACCAAGAACTCCGTCTTTATCCTACGTGATGAGTCGTGCTCCCCGTCTGTCCGCTGGGACAACAGTGAGTCAATTTCATCAATAAAAATGACAGCAGGCTGGTGGCAGCGGGCAATGGCAAAAAGGGCTCGCACCATTTTCTCCCCCTCACCCACCCACTTGGATGTGAGCGATGAAGCACTGATGCTAAAGAAGGTGGCACCTGACTGGCAAGCTATACATTTTCCTATCAGAGTTTTTCCGGTCCCTGGGGGTCCAAACAACAGGATGCCTTTGGGCGGACCACGGAGGCCAGTAAAGATGTCAGGTCGCAGCATGGGCCAAACCACAATCTCCTTTATGGTGGCCTTGGCAAACTCCAGGCCTGCTATGTCATCCCAGGTGACAGGAGGCCCGTGGTCCATGATCTCACTCATGATCAGCTCGATTATCTTGGGCTCAAGGTTTTTCAGGCGCTCGTCCAGGATCTGAGGTTCCTGAATGGAATTACGGCTGGCTTCTTCTTCCTCCTCCTCCGGTCGTGGAATAGGTGACACAAATTTAGAAGACGCACCTCGAGGCCTGTTAGCACCCAGAGATCTCTTCACAGTTGCTGCCATGGTCTGACCTCTCGTAGGCTGATTGGAGTGTTTTTTCTGTTGATCAACAATAAACTGCTCATGAGCCGTTCTAAAGTTGCCACCAGCTCGCGGCTCAGCACCCGCTTGACCTCTGTGTTGCCCCCTCCCACCATCCCCTCCATCTGGGTTGTAAAAATTCTTCCGCTTAGAAGGGTTGGAGGTGGGGAAGTAGAACTGATTGTGTTGTGTACCCCATGCAGGGCCAGGGTTTCCCTGTGGATGACCTGAAGAAGAATGACTAAACACAGACTGCGGTCGTGCTGGAGGTCGGGAGAAGGAGTTTGGATTACCCAACATCCCCTCAGAGCCTCTTGGCCTCTCTAAAGCAATATTAGTAGCAGGATTACTGGTAGTATTGTTAACCTCTGTTTTAGGCTGTGGTGGGCCCATAGGTTTGATCAATGCAGCCTCTGATCTGACTCCAACACATATGTTAACATCTCCTGCTGCCACCAGGGAGCCTCCTCCCCCTTTCCCTGCCTGTATCATCCTTTGCACACAGGGCAGCTCCAGCACACTCTCTGTGGTCAGGGATGACTCCCATTTGTCACTGTAGTTCTTCTGACTGCGGGCCAGATGCAGCGCGCTCTCTGCGTAGTTGTTAAGCCCTGTGCGGGGGTCATCCGAGTCAAGCACTGCGGCGTAGCGCTCCGAGTAGGTCCTGAGCAGGCTGGCCATGCCGGCCTGAGAGAGCTGGGAGCTTGCCCATGCATACTGAATGGAGAGGATGTGGGCCCGGTAGGCATCGGCCGTCTGTTCAGGTGTACAGTTGCCAGATGAAATGTCAAAGGACCTCCTCTGCCATTCGTCCAGGTGTGCTCCACTCATGCCTGGCCTGCTCCAGTCTGATGAAGGAGAGGGGACAAAGGTTATTAAAAATGCATGACATCAGTAAAAGCCGAGGTGCACATCACCCCTGACCCAAACAAACAAAAAGTTGCATCTCATTACATTACATTCTGTGATATGCATGGGCATATGATACAGGAGCCCACTGATTTAGTATTGCACTTCATTAACCCCGGTGCCTCACAAGAACAGAATAAAAAAGCATGGTTCAAACTGCAGCAGCAGGGGCTGAGATATCCTGACTATAGAAAACATGGCTCAAGTAACAAAAACGCTTCATCCAACTCAATAGCATCCCAACTCAAAAACATATCTGCGTTAAGACCCTCCCATGCCTTTGGAATTTCACACTTCAATGTTTACAAGCATACTTTGTTAGTCTCCATGCCCTCAGCTGAGATGACCTGTAAACATAAAGGGTTGTTTTCTCAGTCTTGACAAAGCTCTTCCAGAGCAACAGAGAGCAATACACAACTGTTTTCACTTAGTAGCTACTAACATTGAATATTAAGTGACAATTTGTAAAACTGGTCAAACGCGCCTTTAACGACATACTGTTACGCTAATATCTAATTTGATGAATATGTAGCGGTACTGGAGGGACGTTCACTAACAAAGCTGCTGCAGTGTCATCTAACTGTAGGTCATTCATTCAACTGGCAGGGAAACCTAGCTAGCTTAGTCTCCATGACATGCAGTTATAAACAGTCAATTCGTTCTAATTTACAGACTAACGATACAGGCATTAACTATAGTGTTCACTGAAAATACACCACAAACACAATAAGCCACAATACTGAGGATGACGGACGACACTTACTATTAGAGATATCTTCTACAATTATGGTAAAATAAATAGGTGCCACACTAACGTTACATACACAAGTTTTAAAAATGTCAACTTGTTGTTTAGTTGTTCCCGCCACCTGTTTCTTCTTCAGCAGTACGACTTACGGCCACGTTCCAATTCGTTCCTGAAAAAAACATAAATAATCTTTCAGCATCGGTTTCACCTAATGTAGAAACCCAGCCAAAACTAACCACACGTTAGTCGTTATTTAATTGATAAAACGTCGACTTATGATGGAAATATAAGAATAATAAAGAGCCAAGCTAAAGCCATTAACTTATTTGAAGATATTGGAACGGGACCTATAACTTGTCACAACTAGGGAGTGCTCCATTTATCCCCCAGGTTCGCCCAGAGAATGGTAACGATCTGTTAATGTGCTATTATGCCGCTATATCAATTCTCACGTAAAGCTTTTTGATTCGTGATAATACATTATAAACTACTATGCAGTTTTACCTAGAGTGAAAACCTTTGCCTTGAGTTTTAAAACTTTTCTCCGGACTGTGGATTCAACACAGGGTCCGACCTGCTAACCATAGACAGTATGCTGCTAACTTGAGGTCTACATCGCCATCTTGTGGCCACAACATAGCTACATAAACACAAATTAGATTGTCGCTTTATCGTGTTGCATTCTGGGAAACGTAGTACCAGCTGTCTTGAAATTTTATTCTGGGAATTAATTTCCGAAATAAATTATTGTTTAAGAAAGGATACTTTTACGTACATTGCATTCCATGTTGCATTATTTTACTTTTATTTAGTAGAAGAAACAATAAAATATAAAGTACTCTTGATATTAGTGTACGCGTAAACTACACTAACCACAACCGTGGAGTTTTTTTTGTTTATGCTGTCGACACTGGATGACAGCGACTGCTGCTGAGCTTCAGATCATACGCCGCCGTGGGAAAATAAGCTGCGTTTGTGTAGCTAGCTAACTAACGTCAGGTAGTTAGTTCACGTTTCGCACTATTTATTATTAAAGTATTTGTCTTTGAGGAAAGATCACAGGAAAAGTTTCCTGAATAGCTGTTCATCGCGGTAGCAGTCTGTTAGCTAAAGCTAAACCGGAGACGGGATCTTAATTAATCCAGACGGGACCAACCCCAGGAGCCGGGTAGCAGCAGTCAGTCACACCCTTGTCTGGGGTTAGTGAAGGAACCCTGTATGCGCAGCAATCTTACATTTCTATCCTTCACACGTTACGATGTTTTATACAGATAAATGTTAGCCTCAGACCGAAATTGGAGCTTTTGACCAATATTGTGAGTTAACTGGGAAGTGTGGACTGGATATGACTGACTCATCATCATGGCACGGACAGAGGAGATAACCCTGAACAGTCCGTCTGCTGCAGTGCCAACCAGACAGCCTCGTAACTAGCTAGACAGCTAAGTTACACATTCGATCGTTTCTATTATATATTTCCCCTCGCAGTGAACGTGGCATTATGAATACCCCGATGTACACATTTGTTTCCCGTGACGACAACAGCACGGTTTATGCAGAAGTTTCCAAAATCCTCCTCTCAACTGGACAATGGAAGAGGCTGAAAAAAGACAATCCCAGATTCAACTTAATGCTTGGTGAACGGAACAGACTGCCCTTTGGACGTCTGGGTAAATATGTTTTTTTTTTCTAATATGATGTTGATGAAGTGTTTTTGTGTGCTATATTTGGTGTACACCCACTCAGGATGAGGCAGCTGCTGTGACTGCGCAGAGCTCTCTCTCTCTCTCTCTCATGTAGATGTGCAGTTGAGGCTCTGAAGTGTACACGCAGATGTTTAAACGCATTTTAAAATGTCCTCACTTGGATTTTACAGGCCACGAACCAGGACTGGTTCAGCTGGTGAATTACTACAGAGGAGCAGACAAGCTTTGCAGGAAGGCGTCGTTGGTCAAGTGTGTATCTGTCTTTTTAAAATGACAAATCTGCATATTTTGCTGTCGTTCATGTTACTAATGTACTTGAATTATGAAAATGAATTATTCAAAGGCAGTTACATTGGCTGACCACTTCCCTTCTTTACCATTAGGCTAATAAAGACCAGCCCGGAGCTGTCCGACTCCAGTAACTGGTTTCCAGAATCCTACATCATCTATCCTACTAACCTCAACACCCCTGTTGCTCCAGCTACGAATGGCATTAGCCATCTGAAGAACAATCCCAAGACGGATGAGCGAGAAGTTTTCTTGGCCTCATATCACTCTAAAAAAGAAAGTGGGGAGGGCACAGTGTGGATAGCCAAGTCTTCTGCCGGAGCTAAGGGTAAAAACTATTATCCACATTTTATTGGTTTAAATCCAAGACACGAGTAAGCTTTAGTCAGACCTTTTTTTCCTTCATTGTCTTCTTAAATGATATCACCGTGAATCAAATAGATTCCATACCCTTTCTGAGGTATTTGGAAGAGTTTTGCTCTGCAAGGCAACCATTTTCCTTTGATAAATCATCTTTTATGTGACCTACTACTTGTATTGTTTACAGTTTTAAATTGTGGTAAGTGGCAGCTTTACCTATTTGTTTTTTATTGCAACAGGTGCTGGTATTTTGATATCCCATGATGCTAATCAGCTGCTGGAGTACATTGATAATCAGGGACAGGTTCATGTTATTCAGAAGTACCTGGAGAAACCTCTGCTTCTGGAGCCGGGACATCGGAAGTTTGACATCAGGCAAGTCTTTTATGTTAGACTGACAGAGAATGGGCTAGTCCGTCTGGACTTTGTAACTGAGGCTGATATGGGTTCTGTTATGCCATTGCTAGGAGCTGGGTGCTAGTGGACCATCACTACAACGTCTATTTATACCGGGAGGGTGTGCTGCGGACGTCCTCAGAGCCCTACAACAGCTCTGACCTGCAGGACATGACCAGCCACCTGACCAACCACTGCATCCAGAAGGAGCACTCCCAGAACTACGGCCGATACGAGGAGGGGAACGAGATCTTCTTTGATGAGTTCAGGCTGTACCTGCTGAACACTCACAATGTCACCCTGGAGACCAACATATTACCTCAGATCAAGCACATCATAAAGTAGGTCCTTCTTGTTTTGTATTTTTATTATTGGATCTCATTTACTACAAAGCACAGCTTAGGGCTCCTGCACACTGGCTGTGTGGCGTGAGCGTGTCAGCTGCGTGGCGTGTCCGCTTTTATTTCGGCTCCCATGTTAACAGGTTAGAGCTTGCACACTGCCTGCGTGACACCCATGTCTCAGATGCGGCTCGAGCCGCACCGAAAACGCGTGCATGCTAGAAATAGGACCTAGGCCTACTTTTCACGCGACACGCAAGCGTGTCGGAAGCATTTCCAGGCAAAATACAATAGGAAAATATGTTTATATGTCATTTTGACACAATTACATATTAATAAATGACATTTTGATGTTTGAAAGTCTCTAGGTTTTGACATAAATGCAGATATTTAAGGTAATCTGTTGAACTCTTTTTTTTTTAATTGTATTTCAATTGGATTCTGATAAAACAATAACATGGACTTTATTATCTCAGGAAAGGGAATTGAAATATAAAAATATATAAATCGAAATATGTGCAAACAAATGTACAAACACAAAAATGTTGACGAAATAAAGTTGAACAACACACTATTATTTAATTTTATCAATGGGAAACATAGATGTGTACAGACAAGGCTAGCAGCAGCAGCGCCGCGTCAGACACGTTTGTGGTGTGTAAAGACATAGAAGACGCCACGCAGCCGCCACGCAACTGACACGCCACAGAAACACCACGCTCACGCCACGCAGGCAGTGTGCAGGAGCCTTTAGCTTTCACACATAACATTGAAAACAGAAATACAGAATTTATTTTTTTTAGTTTTTTTATTGTGTGTTAACTTTTCCTGCTACAGCTTTCCGACCGCGGTCACAAAGCAGAGGGGGGACACTTTGTTCCTCCCACTGTGCCTCTAAAGTCTGTACTCGCTCCGAAGCTAATCCCCGTCACTCTCTCACTCGCTCTGCCACACACTCCCCAGCATACACGATTGCCATTCTGTTAAAGAGACGCGCTAGAACGATGCAGACGTCCAGCGCGCAAGTATAAAGTTGCATTCCGCTTACGTAGGCTACGGTGTAAACTCTGCGTAGAGTAGAGCCCCGGCTGAAGCATAAATCCCACTTTAGTATTGTGGATATGTGACTTTGGTATCTATCACATACCAGCTACCATCACTTAGACGAGGCATTTTAACTCTGCATTTCCTTTTCAAAGGTCAGCGATTACTTAATGCCTGAAACATTCCTAACCAACTGTATCAAGTGTTTGCACACGGCATGAAGTCGTTGGGGGGGTTTGTCGAACAGTCGGATGATTGGAAATGATTTTGCTGTCTGGTTTCACAGGAGCTGTCTGACATGTATCGAGCCGACAATCAGCACCAAGCACCTGTCCTACCAGAGCTTCCAACTATTTGGATTTGATTTCATGGTGGACGAGAGCTTCAAAGTCTGGCTCATTGAGATCAATGGAGCTCCAGCCTGTGCACAGTCAGTAACATTCAGCTGATCGTTCTTGTTAAAAAAATGTTTATGTCTGAGCATCCTTTTTGGTTTCACGTGTTTCTTTTCCATCTAGAAATCTCACAGTCTTGTGTTCTGTCTCCTGTTCACATCTATTCCTTCAGTCTGCATTTAGACAGAGCTGTTTGGCTTTTGTTTACATTATGGTGAAAAGAAGCTTTGAATCTACTGCTCTAATTATCTAAAACTGGGTTTGGGGAAATGTTAGAATATTTGTTTGTTGTTTTTTGTTCCACGGAGGGTCAGAGTCAAAGCTACACGTTAGAATTTTGCTCCTCATGTGTCATGGGAATTAATTTATTATGTATTAATATTAAACCAGTCCCAGCTAGCTGTGGATTTTGAGTTGTTCCTATAGACTTTATTTGAACTCATTAAGTAGGGCTGGATATTGTTCAAAATCTTTCGACACCGATACCTTGACTACCAATTTTATAAAAATCCGCTTTAACAAGATTACATTACACATTACATCAACAAAAAACAAACAAACTTGGTTTTAATTTTTCAGTTAACCCCTTTTAGGTTTTGAAATTTGGTTCCACACGACAAGACACTTTGGCTACGTTCAGACTGCAGGCAAAAGTGGCCCAGATTTTTGGGGTCAAGTGACCAGGTCAGACTTCTTCAGAAGTAGTGTGAACACTCAAATCTTGCCCAGATCAGATTTTTTCCAATCAGATTTAGACCACTTCCATATGTGGTCCTGAATTAGACCCAGGTCTGATTTTTATTTTTTTTTAGTGCGGCCGCAGTGTGAACCAGCAAGGGGGATTTGATGCGACTTTTACGTCAGTCTACATCGACATTTGTCACAATTATGCGCCGGTGGGAGTTAGCCCTAGACACAGACAGTACAATTAGAAACTTGACTAGGCCTACAAAATGGAGAACAGTGATGGAGCAAGTCGATGGAGGGAGAGTGAGGTGTTAGACCTCATTATGGCGTTTTTCCACTACGTGGTACCTGCTCGACTCGACTCGGCCGCGGTGCCCCGTCCTCCATTTTCCATTGCAGATTTAGTACCGCCTCACGCCTGAGGCGAGTGTGGCTGGTCGTCATAGCGACGCCGCAGGAAACTGCCGTGACCCAACGCGACACACACACAGAATGTCAAAGGTGTGTTGTTTTTTTACTCTCGGCATGTGGCTGTTTGCCACAGCCAGAAGACACATTTTGTTTCAAAAGAAGCTGGATGCAGCAAAAAAACCCACCGCTGGCTAAACTATTTAAAAATGGCGATTTTGTTCGGGACACCCCCCCCCCCATCTGTCGCGTCTGTGACGATTCTCTCTGACCAATCAGTAGTCTGCAGATTTTCACGTCACCTTAAATGGTACCGCCTCAGCTCGCTTAGAACCTGGACGGAGGTGGTACTAAAAAAAAGTACCTGTACCTGAAAACCAAAAAAGTCGAGTCGAGCAGGTACCATGTAATGGAAAAACGCCTTTAGTGTACGGGGAGATACTTCAATTCAATCAAAACTAGAAGGATCATACCGTAACTGCTCCGTTTTTGAAAAAATAGCAAAATAGCCAATTAGGCTCCCTTTCTCTTCATTCTTCTCCTCCTCAGCACCTGCTCATTAATGTTACAGCTACCATTACACAAACATTTTGAAATAAAAGCAAAAGTGCTTACTTCCTCCATAACTTCCCTAACTTTAGTGCAACAGCGTGCTGCGTCTGATGTCATTGTTATTGTTCTTTTGCGCATGCGGGTCAGTTCGAAACTGCAAACAGTTCACGCTGGAATCTGATATAGGCCACATTTTAAAAGGCAATGTGAACAGCCAAACAAAAACTCAGATCTGAGCAAAAAATCCGAATTAAGCATTAAGACTTTTTGATACTCAATGGTTACTGAGGCAATTCAATTGGAGCCTAAAAAAGTATTGAACTCAATAGCCAGCCCGATCATTTAGTCAGAAACACACGTGTGATGGCAAATTGACCCTCCTATTTTCCCTTCCCCCTCCAGGAAACTATATCCAGAGCTGTGTCAAGGTATCGTGGACGTGGCCATTTCCAGCGTCTTCACCATGAACAGCGGCGGTGACTGCCCATCTGCTTCCTCTTCACCTTATTCGTCCTCCCCATCCTCCATGTTCACCACCAACTCCTGCTCCTCTCCCAAACTGAGAGGGCCTCTTCATGTGGGCCCTTTCACTCGGCTGTAAGCACACGCGAATGTTCCCCTCGTCTCCGCCGTACACGCTTCTTTCATGCTCTGTCCTCACTCCTCAACTCTAGCTGAGAAGCAGCACATGGCAGCGAGCCCAGCCTTTAATTGTACCTTGCCTGTCAGGGAGTCTTTCTTTCTATGGAAATCACTGAGCGGCAGAAATGATCTCTGCTCTCCCGGTTATGCATATTGTTACGAATGTGAGGATGGGGATGAACGGATCAACAAACTTTTCCGGGAGTTTCTGAATGAGGACAGACGCCCTTCCATCTCAGTCCCACCACCAGTTTCTCCACAAGCAGATTAATGGAGGACTGAAGGATGCAGAGATGCTCCAACTGAGACTGTAGTGCCTTACATTTCCAGCCACGCTCCCTTAAAAAAAGACAGCCAGTTAGCTTGCTCTGTCACTGTGGCTTGTACTTGTTCTATAAGCCTTTGCACTGTTGCTCAGTAAAGTCAATGCGGTCATGGTCAGTCGGCAAGAATTAGCTTAAAAACATATTACTTGACATGTGAGATCTTAGTGAATTTGTGTAAATTGGAATGCTATTTATCTCATCAGACACATTTCATCTTTTTATATAATTGCAGCTTACCTGCAGCTATCTGTGCCCCTCAGTTTCATTTAGGAATGCTAACAGCGGTCAAGAGTTGTTAAAACGTACAAAGACTTGTATACTAACCCGATGTGTCTGATGAGCCAAACATTCAAGACGTCAAGGTTTGCCTTGAAAATCAACATTCCTCTAAACTTAGCCGTGTGGACACCACATTTTATTTGCGTTTAGGGCAGCTGGGTGATATATACGTGAACAAGGAGACTTCATCTGGTAAACCAAGGTTTAAGTCTGTCCTAACGAGTGTCCCTGACCCCTGACCTCTCTACAGCAGAGAGGAAAGAAAAGTATTAGCCTGCAGTATTCTGTTCTCAACTCATTCTTTTACAAAATAGTCCAGCTGAAGACTATTTGGGCATTTTATTTGTCATTTGAAGAGAGCATGTTTGTGTGAAAGCATGTAGTAGAATGCATCCTCATACGAGCCCCCACAGCACTTCTTGTCCCAGTTTGTAGAGCTGCCCTAATGACTGTTTGTTTTATTTCTGACATATGAAAAGCTAGACTTGTTATTGTAAAGTGTCCGTCAACAAGTGTGTGGATTATGTTTTTGAACTGTTTTAACGAAAGTAGTAGTAGGTTGTGTAGTAAAGTGTGTAAAAGGCCCCATGAAACGAATCTGGCAGGACTCGAGAGACATAACAGAGTTGATGGAGACAAAAAAAAAAACATACTTTTTACACTGCGCTTGTATAACATTGTATGTCAAATGTGTGTTATTACCACAGAAAAAGTCAGCGGACATCCAGCGGCTGCAAGGATAGACACAGACACACGTCTTCATCCCGTCACTTCCTCTTCTTCAGTTACTGCTTGTGTTTGATCATGTCACTGTATGAACCACTTTGTACTGTTTTTATTTCTATCGGAGTTGCATTTCACGACAGTTTTTTTTGTTTTGTTTCATGGGGTCCTTGAAAGATTTCAGTTCTGTTCTTCTAATGAATCTCTCTGTGAATAGATAAGACTTTCGAGGGGTAACTCGTCTATTTTATGTTACGGTTTGTTAGAAAGAAGTGTTTAGTTTTTCCTCAGACATGAAATTTTAAATTAGCTAAAATAAAATGTGCTCGTTGGGTAGTTGATTCAACTGTTTTGTCTCCAGGAGCTGATTTGAAACAAAATAAGTCATTATAGGAGTTTTAGTAGGCGGGTCTCTCGTAACGTTAGAGTCCCCGCTGTTACTCTCTTCTAACCTTGATTCAAATGTGTGAGGCTTTACATCCCATGTTGTGAGTAACTCAAGTTAAGGGACACCATCGGAACATTATCGTTTTAAATCGCTGTGTCTTTGTGTTTACAAGATGACTCTGGGAAATGAAGGATATGGAGACGGTCAGAAAGATGGAATAGTTACAGAGCAGGTTACACTGACATGAAACTAGGAACCTGATGAATCCATTTCTGTGATGTTTTGCAGAGCCCTGATGTAGCCGAAATGCTGTTTTTGAAAGTTTGGGAAAAAAAATATGTATGTTACGGTTTTGTTGACAAATGGGTTAAACGTGTTTGCTGATTTTTGAAGAATCAGAAGCAAACTGTTAGTATTGGAATTCAATTTGTAGGGAAATATCTTTCTGTCAAAGGGAAAGGTGCCTTAGGGGGAATTGCATATAGATAAAAAAAAAAAAAGAAGAAGCAATGGACCTCCACAGCGTTTAAATGCACCTTCATTCGTTTCTTTGTATTGAAGTGGTTTTGCCTCATTCATTATAAGACCTCTTTTAAATTCAATGATGTCATTTTTCTCCTATTTTTCTTAAGTTTCCTCATCTTTACCAAAGATCAAATTCCTGCTGTATTTTCAGTGTCTGTAAAGGTTTTTGTAGTTGTTATAATCTGGACATTATCACATCAATTGGCTAACGTGATTCAAAATCAAGGATCATATTCAGAGGGATATCTGTGCTGTGTTTCTGTTCAGTGATGTTTTATCCAAACTCTTGCATGAACAATTGTCTTATCAGAAACAATATTACTAGAATAAAAAAAATATTACTAGTAACAAGCCGCTGTCATGTGTACATTTCTGCTTTACAATCTGATTCCTTCTTGCTTCCAATCTTTATGCTAAACTTGACTAAACACATCCGAGACCAACTCTGTACTGGACACAGAGATGAAAGTGACATCCATCTGCTCATAACTGTCAGATGTAAACAAGTGTATTTCCCAAAATGTTGGACTTTTTCTCTAATATAAAAAGATTTGTGTGTATATATATATATATATATATATATATATATATATATATATATATATATATATACACACAAGACAACAGAATCTTTTCTTTCTGGACCATGAATGTAGCTTGTGAGTAAGATACACTGAGTGGCCAGAAAAACAGAAACAGATGTTGCAGTACAACAGCCCTGTAATAAATGTTTTTGTTGACACTAAAGTTGCTTGTGTGTAGATTTCCATGTTTTTGAATTTCAATTCAGTTAAAGTATGAATGAAATTCCCGTCTGTGCGTAATGAGCCATCTTATCTGAATGAGACGACTGCTGTCATATTGTGCCGCTAAAAATGGCATGTACAGTTGTGTTCAAAATAATAGCAGTCCAACATCACTATCCTCATAAATCAAATTGTTTGTGATATTTCTACATGGCAAATAATTTACCAGTAAGTGTTGTAGAGTCATAGAAAACCAACAGACCCAACAGTCATGATATGCATGCTGCTCATTCTGTGTAATTGAATCTGAAATTGAAAAGGGCATGTTCAAAATAATAGCAGTGTTGTGTTCAATTAGTGAGGTGATTGATTCTGTGAAGAAACAGGTGTCAATTATGGCCCATATTTAAGGAAGAAAGGAAGCAAATGTTGGGCATGCTGGTTATAGTGCATTTCACACTGAAATACTCAGCGAAATGGGTCGTTCCAGACATTGCTCTGAGGAACAGCGGACTTTGATTAAAAAGTTGATTGGAGAGGGGAAAACATATAAAGTGCAGAAAATTATAGGCTGCTCAGCCAAAATGATTTCAAATGCCTTGAAATGGCATCCAAAGCCTGAATGACGTGGGAAAAAAACGGTCAACTACCATTTGAATGGATCGAAGAATAGCCAAAATGGCAAAGGCTCAACCAATGATCAGCTCCGGGAAAATCAAAGAAGACTTAAAGTCACCTGTGAGTACTGTTACGATCAGAAGAAGGCTATGTGAAGCAAAGCTATCAGCTAGAAGCCCCCGCAAAGTCCCATTGCTGAAAAAAAGACATGTACTGAATAGGTTGAAATTTGCCAGAGGACACATTGACTGGCCAAATGAGAAATGGGGCAACATTCTGTGGACTGATGAGAGCAAAATTGTTCTTTTTGGGTCTAGGGGCCGCAGACAGTTTGTCCGACGACCCCCATGCACTGAATTCAAGCCACAGTACACTGTGAAGACAGTAAAGCATGGTGGTGCAAAAATCATGTTATGGGGATGTTTCTCATACTGTGGTGTTGGGCCTATTTATCGCATACCAGGGATCATGGATCAGTTTCAATACATCATAATAGTTGAAGAGGTCATGTTGCCTTATGCTGAAGAGGAAATGCCTTTGAAATGGGTCTTTCAACAAGACAATGACCCAAAACACACCAGTAAGCGAGCAAAGTCTTGGTTCCAGATGAACAAGATTGATGTTATGGAGTGGCCAGCCCAATCCCCAGACCTCAATCCCATAGAAAACTTGTGGGGTGACATCAAAAATGCTGTTTCTGAGGCAAAACCCAGTAATGCAGAGGAATTGCGGAATGTAGTTCAATCGTCCTGGGCTGGAATACCTGTTCACAGGTGCCAGAAGTTGGTCGACTCCATGCAACACAGATGTGAAGCAGTTCTCAGAAATAATGGTTATGTAACTAAATATTAGTGCAGTGATTCAAAGTAAAGCAAACCCTTGGGACATTTTTCAGTTTATACAGTAAATGTTTGAGTTTGTAAAGAAAAATGCAAATACTGCTATTTTTTTGAACAGCCTAATATTCCTTTTTCTTCACTTTCTGTAAAGGTATAACACAAACATGATACATTTTGGTGATGTTTTGATTTGGAATTGAATGTGCAGTGTTCCCAATGTATTGATATTATGGAATTATAAGCTATTCTAAGGATTCTGAGCATTATTAGCAACACACTGCTATTATTCTGAACGCAACTGTACTTTCATTATTTCTGTGGCCATAAGGTGTTGTTTTTATGACAAGAGAGGGTGTGTTCAGTATATAGATATGGTAAGTATGAATGGTGCTCTTCCATGCGTCACTGTTGCAAATGTTGCAAGACTTTGTATTTAAGCAGGACAATTTCAAAACACATGTAGGCCTACTAATAAACTCGACCGGCTGCTATGTTCCAAATGTGTTTTTATTAAATTAACCTGTAATCTGTATGAAACAGCAAATCAACCTGATATGTAGAAACCTCTAAAGGTCACTGACCACTAGAGCCTCACTGATCCTGTGTCAGGAGATTTAAATAGGCTAGGTCTCAAAACCGGTGCTGTGCCACGTGCGCAAAAGGCCTCTTTCAATGTGGATATTGATGCTGCTGCTGTGCGATGACTACAACTTGTATTTAATCAACTTAAAAGACAGAAATTAGGCAACAAATAGTCGCAGGGAAAAAACATAACATGACAAGCAAACCCCGATTACATTGAGTGAACAACATTATTGGTAAAGATGACTGATCTGACACATTAGACTCTGCCTCAATCACATTAAAAGATGTATTTGACCAGCATGTTGAGGTAATAATGTGAAATTGTAGAGCAAAGTGAAAGAGCCAATACAATATTACTCATTCTGCACCACAGCGTCTACTCAACAGAAAAGCAGGATGATGATAAGCTTTTTTTTTTTATAGATAGGCAATGGTGTAAAGTATTGATCTTTATTGAAAGGTTTTATCAGTGAGTTTTACAGATGCTGATCAGCCTTCAACTCTGCAGCTGCATTCTTTATTTTCGACACTAGATGCAGCTGGAGCGTGCTCTATGATGACGTCACGTTTGTAAATCCCAAAACCTCTATGAATGAGGCGCTCTCTCGCCGGGTGCGGTGGCGCGCGCCTGTAATCCAAGTTACCGGGAGGCTGAGGCTGGTGGATCGTTTGAGCTCAGGAGCTCTGAGCTGCAGCGGACTATGCCGATCGGGTGTCCGCACTAAGTTCGGTATCGATATGGTTCTCCTGGGGGAGCCCGGGACCACCAGGTCGTCTAAGGAGGGGTGCACCGGCCCAGGCCGGAGACGGAGCAGGCCAAAGCCCCCGTGCCGCTCAGTAGTGGGATCGCGCCTGTGAATAGACGCTGTAGTGCAGCCTGAGTAATACAGCGGGACCCAGTCTTTTTACACTCTCTCTACTGTTCAACACACAGCTGGGATAACACACACGCTCAACAACAACGTTACAGTATGTTACAGCAACTTCTTTATTTCCTTGTTCCCATGGAAACCTTCAGAAACCAGTTGTGTTTGTTTGTCCTCCACCACCTCCACCTGGACGAGAGGAGCAATGACATCATCACACCCATTCGTTCTCCGGCTTTTTTTGAACTCAGGTTTCCATTCATAATTGTCATTTCAGCTGTCTCATTCAACAAACATGCAACTAAATAAACAGAAATGTTGTGATCATGTCTCCATGTCTAACAGACACACAGCATCACAGTGCAGCACTGTCTCTGCTGTGCTTCTGCTTGTTGTCATGATTGTCCTGTGTGCAGTGAGGGGACAGCACGCTACATTTGCTCAACAACTGTACTGAAGTAGGCTGAGTTGGAGGTGAGTATTTCTATTTTTAAACTGATACTCTAATCCACTACATCTCAGGGGGCAAATATTATACTCTTTACTTCACTATATCTATTTGACAGCTAAGGGTATGGGGTGCCGAATGTAAAAGTTTGGTTACAATTTTTTAGCTGATACATTTTCAACATTTAGCTCACTTTCCTCACATTTGAGACAGAAATTATATATATATATATATATATATATATATATATATATATATATATATATATATATGTTAAATGTTAAATCTAAATGTTATATCTAAATCTAAATCTTAAATATATATCTAAATGTTAAATATTAAATCTAAATGTTAAATCTAAGTCTAAATCTTAAATATATATTTAAATGTTAAATATTAAATCTAAATGTTAAATCTAAATCTAAATGTTAAATATATATCTAAATGTTAAATATTAAATCTAAATCTTAAATCTAAATCTTAAATATATATCTAAATGTTAAATCTAAATGTTATATCTAAATGTGTCACCAAGTGTAAAGCTAAATATTTAGAAAATATTCAAATCCCCAAGGAAACCACGCCCACTGCAGTGGCTTCAAATCGCGCTGCACCCAGTCTCTGCTGTAGCCAGTGGGTACTTGGAAAGATTGTGGAGCAGCTTAACTAATCAAAATAATAATTGAATTATGATTGATTTAAAACAATATATCAGCTAAAACAGCTCAACACATATGTTAAAACATATAGCGAAGTAATCAATGGTAGAAAAAAATAGCTAGAAGTGGCCTACTGACTTAGCTAACAGTTGAAATGATTAGCTAAAAGTAATGGATGACTTTTGAAACATTAACCACACTTCAAGTAAAAGGCCTAGCTAGTAGAATTTCTGACCAAACCAACCTAAATGTTTACAGTTCAATTGCATGAAAATGTAAGAATATTCACTTTAATATGATAAATAGTGTGAACACATTGGGAATTGATAGGGCGGGGTATGTGAGTTTATATGACAGGGCTGTGGGGGAACCTCAGACCAGAAGGGTTGGAAAGCACTGATCTACAGTATTTTATATTATTGACCGACCGGTATATTACAGACATGCCTTAATAGTTCATCCATCCATCCATCCATCTTCATCCGCTTATCCGGGGTCGGGTCGCGGGGGTAGCAGCTCCAGCAGGGGACCCCAAACTTCCCTTTCCCGGGCCACATTAACCAGCTCCGACTGGGGGATCCCGAGGCGTTCCCAGGCCAGGTTAGAGATATAATCCCTCCACCTAGTCCTGGGTCTCCCCCGAGGCCTCCTCCCAGCTGGACGTGCCTGGAACACCTCCCTAGGGAGGCGCCCAGGGGGCATCCTTACCAGATGCCCGAACCACCTCAACTGGCTCCTTTTGACGCAAAGGAGCAGCGGCTCTACTCCGAGCTCCTCACAGATAACTGAGCTTCTCACCCTATCTCTAAGGGAGACGCCAGCTACCCTCCTGAGGAAACCCATTTCGGCCGCTTGTACCCTGGATCTTGTTCTTTCGGTCATGACCCAGCCTTCATGACCATAGGTGAGGGTAGGAACAAAAACTGACCGGTAGATTGAGAGCTTTGCCTTCTGGCTCAGCTCTCTTTTCAGTCCCAACGGTGCGATAAATTGAATGTAATACCGCACCTGCTGTGCCGATTCTCCGACCAATCTCCCGCTCCATTGTCCCCTCACTCGCGAACAAGACCCCAAGGTACTTGAACTCCTTCACTTGGGGTAAGGACTCATTCCCTACCTGGAGAAGGCACTCCATCGGTTTCCTGCTGAGAACCATGGCCTCCGATTTAGAGGTGCTGATCCTCATCCCAGCCGCTTCACACTCGGCTGCGAACCGATCCAGTGAGTGCTGAAGGTCACAGGCCGATGATGCCATCAGGACCACATCATCTGCAAAAAGCAGCGATGAGATCCCCAGCCCACCGAACTGCAACCCCTCTCCACCCCGACTACACCTCGATATCCTGTCCATAAATACTACAAACAGGATTGGTGACAAAGGCGGAGGCCAACTCTCACCTGAAACGAGTCCGACTTACTGCCGAGAACCCGGACACAGCTCTCGCTTTGGTCGTACAGAGATTGGATGGCCCTGAGAAGGGACCCCTCACCCCGCATCCCGCAGCACCTCCCACAGTATCTCCCGGGGCACCCGGTCATACGCCTTCTCCAGATCCACAAAACACATGTAGACTGGTTGGGCATACTCCCAGGCTCCCTCCAGGATCCTTGCGAGAGTCGAAAGTCCTTCTCCATGTCTTCTCCGAACTTCTCCCACACACGCTGCTTTGCCTCTTTCACGGCAGAGGCTGTAGCCCTTCGGGCCCTTCGGTACCTTGCAACTGCCTCCGGAGTCGTCTGGGATAACATATCCCGGAAAGACTCCTTCTTCAGTCAGACGGCTTCCCTGAACACCGGTGTCCACCACGGTGTTCGTGGGTTACCGCCCCTTGAGGCACCTAAGACCCTAAGACCACAGCTCCTCACCGCAGCTTCAGCAATGGAAACTTTGAACATTGTCCACTCGGGTTCAATGCCCCCAGCCTCCACAGGGATGCACGAAAAGCTCCGCCGGAGGTGTGAGTTGAAAGTCTGTCGGACAGGGGCCTCCTCCAGACGTTCCCAATTTACCCGCACTACCCGTTTGGGCTTACCAGGTCTGTCCAGAGTCTTCCCCCACCCCCTGACCCAACTCACCACCAGATGGTGATCGGTTGACAGCTCCGCCCCTCTCTTCACCCAAGTGTCCAAAACATATGGCCTCAGATCAGATGAAACGATTATAAAATCGATCATTGACCTTTGGCCTAGGGTGCTCTGGTACCAAGTACACTTATGAGCATCCCTATAGTTCGAACATGGTGTTCGTTATAGACAATCCATGACTAGCACAGAAGTCCAACAACAAACAACCACTCTGGTTTAGATCAGGGAGGCCGTTCCTCCCAATCACGCCTCTCCATGTGTCTCCATCATTACCCACGTGCGCGTTGAAGTCCCCCCAGCAGAACTATGGAGTCCCCGACTGGAGCCCCATGCAGGACTCCACTCAAGGTCTCCAAGAAGGCTGAATACTCTGAACTCTTGTTTGGTGCATATGCACAAACAACAGTCAGAGTTTTCCCCCACAACCCGCAGGCGTAGGGGAGGCGACCCTCTCGTCCACCGGGTTAAACTCCAACGTAGCGGCGCCAGCCGGGGGCTTGTGAGTATCCCCACACCCGCCCGGCGCCTCACACCCTGGGCAACTCCGGAGAAGAAAAGAGTCCAACCCCTATCCAGGAGTATGGTTCCAGAACCAAGACTGTGCGTAGAGGTAAGCCCCACCAGATCTAACCGGTAGCGCTCCACCTCCCGCACAAGTTCCAGCTCCTTCCCCCACAGAGAGGTGACATTCCACGTCCCCAGAGCCAGCCTCTGCTGCCCGGGTCTGGTCCGTCGACGCCCCTGACCTTCACTGCCACCCATGTGGCAGCGCACCCGACCCCAGCGGTTCCTCCCACAGGTGGTGGGCCCATGGGATGGAGGGATGTCCGCCACGTAGCTTTTTTGGGCTGTGCCCGGCCGGGCTCCGTGGAAAACCCGGCCACCAGACGCTCGCTGACGAGCCCTCCATCTGGGCCTGGCTCTAGACGGGGGCCCCGGGCTTCCTCCGGGCAGGGTCACTTCATCCCTTCCTCGATTTTTCATAGGATTTTTTAACCATTCTTTGTCTGGCCCCTCACCTGAGACCATTTTGCCTTGGGAGACCCTACCAGGAGCACAAAGCTCCAGACAACACAGCCCTCAGGTTCATAGGGACACACAAACCTCTCCACCACGATAAGGTGATGGTTCCCAGAGAAGATAGTTAATTATAATAGTTATAATAGTTAATAGTGTTAATCACAATGCCGTTGTTTAAATTACATATCTCCATGTGTGACTAACGTCATCCTTCCCAAGCAATCTAACATAGCCCAGCATGGATAAAGTTCAGCTATGCATCCAACATATTCATCCGAACACAACTAACATGTCACAATCCAGCCACTTGTAAGAAGTTTTTAATACTGGTTACATAGCTAGTTATCGTGTTTTATTAACCTTAATTC
This sequence comes from Sander vitreus, assembly GCF_031162955.1. Classification (NCBI taxonomy): domain Eukaryota; kingdom Metazoa; phylum Chordata; class Actinopteri; order Perciformes; family Percidae; genus Sander; species Sander vitreus. The sequence continues at coordinate 8,725,490 of NC_135871.1, read as the reverse complement.
TGTTTGCCAAGGCTATATTTTATTGGCTTGCAAAGTAGCTATCCGTTGCTAACGCTAGCTAGCTAATAATGTCAAAAGCAGTAGCTAACTAATGTTACTGCCAAGATATGGTTCCATTGTAAGACAGTGTAAACACATGACAACACTTGACGAGTCTTACAACACCTCTCTGGTCTCTAGTGAAATCATATCTTGGCAGTAGTTAGCTAACGTTTCTGCTTTTTGAGATTATTAATTAACTAATTATTATTAGCGTTAGCAACGGATAGCTCCTTCGCAAGCTAATATAGCAACATAATTCAGGTTAATAAAATACGGTAATGGAACCAAAGTATTGAAAACTACTTACATGTGGCTATAGTGTGACAGGCCTACTGCTGTTCAGTCTCAGCTAGTTACAGCGCTGCGAGGCCTGTTCAGATGACATGTCGGCTGCAGTGTGTGAGCTAGATTGCTTGTGAAGGATGAGTCAAACTAACGTTAAACACACAAGGAGATATGAGTCAAACAAAAACAACGGCATTATAGTACACACAAATATTAAGACATTTCTGTTATATAAGTCAGTAATACAAAATACTGACCGAAATGTGTTTTAATCCAGTAACATTAGTCGAACAGCTCCACTGTACAGGTGTTGACTGAAAATTGCGGTGCAGCGCGATTTGAAGCCACTGCAGTGGGCGTGGTTTCCTTGGGGATTTGAATATTTTCTAAATATTTAGCTTTACACTTGGCGACACATTTAGATATAACATTTAGATTTAACATTTAACATTTAGATATACATTTAAGATTTAGATTTAGATCTACTATTTAGATATATATTTAAGATTTAGATTTAACCTTTAACATTTAGATATAAATTTAACATTTAGATTTAGATATAACATTTAGATTTAACATTTAGATATATATTTAACATTTAGATTTAGATATAACATTTAGATATAAATTTAACATTTAGATTTAGATATAACATTTAGATTTAACATTTAACATTTAGATTTAGATATAACATTTAGATATAAATTTAACATTTAGATTTAGATATAACATTTAGATTTAACATTTAACATTTAGATTTAGATATAACATTTAGATATAAATTTAACATTTAGATTTAGATATAACATTTAGATTTAACATTTAACATTTAGATATAATATGTATATATATAATATATATATATATATAATATACTATATATACTATATAATTTCTGTCTCAAATGTGAGGAAAATGCGCTAAATGTGAGGAAAGTGAGCTAAATGTTGAAAATGTATCAGCTAAGAAATTGTAACCAAACTTTTACATTCGGCACCCCATATAAGGGCTACACGTTACTTTGAAGATAAAAGTTTAAGATACAAATTATAGGGGCGCCTGGGTAGCTCACCTGGTAGAGCGCACGCCCATGTATGGAGGCTCAGTCCTCAATGCAGCAGCCACATGTTCAGTTCCAACCAGCAGCCCTTTGCTGCATGTCATTCCCCATCTCTCTCCCCTTTCATGTCTAATCTGTCCTGTCACAAATAAAGGCTTTAAAAAATAAAACGATATAGAATATAATCAATTATATAAAAAAATTATGATTCATTCATTTGGTCATTTATGAAATAGTTGTTAAAAATAGTGTAGCCTAAAATGTCCAATGATCTTATATTTCTTCTTTCTGAATTCTCTGACAAGCCATAATAAAAGGTTAGGCTACTAATTAAAACTGATTATTTGTCTGTTTGTGAGTGTATAACAGTGGGGTCAATTTGACCTGTAACATATTGGATGTCATTTTTTTCCTACACATTATAGGAGGGTTACATAATCCTAAAGATGTGAACTGTATGGCCTTAACAGACGTATCAACAGGAGAGTCAGGCGGTGTTAATAGAGCTCGCTCTGTACACATCCACACAGTCCTGACCAGAGGCCTCATTAGGCAACAAGTGAAAGCAGCTGTGTGGGGGAACCAGGCTTCACTAAATGAACCAAAGGCTCACATATTATCAACATATTACCAGTCTGACAAGTTCAGAATCCAGAAAAGGTTCAAAGGCTTTTAAACCTCATCACACCTACATTTAAATGTGACGCTGCTCCTCTGTCAGAGAAATGTTGGAGGGAAAAGTAGTCCCAAACCAGAAGCCTTCTCTCTTTTATTAATCAAATAAAGAAAATATGTCCACACTGTGATCCACTTTTCAGCTGCTCAGTTTTTATGGTCACATGTTGTATTGTGATATATGACTCAGATTGAGTTGTTGTCTGCAGCATCGTCTGCTCCCTGTAATGAAGAGTTATTTACTTTGGCAGTGATAGGAAATTCAACTCCTGAGTTTTAAATGCTGCTTGTACAGTTGCTCTTTGATTTACATTTACATTTCAGTCACAGATTTTGAATATAAGTTACTGATTCATGCAACCTGCTGACATGATAAAGAACATGAATGCAAGACAACAGAAAAGAAGACTCATATAGCCTGTACGCTTTTTAAAGCTAAAGTAAGCCTATTGATCTTTTATCAGTGAGTTTTACAGATGCTGATCAGCCTTCAACTCTGCAGCTGCATTCTTTATTTTCGACACTAGATGCAGCTGGAGCGTGCTCTATGATGACGTCACGTTTGTAAATCCCAAAACCTCTATGAATGAGGCGCTCTCTCGCCGGGTGCGGTGGCGCGCGCCTGTAATCCAAGTTACCGGGAGGCTGAGGCTGGCGGATCGTTTGAGCTCAGGAGTTCTGAGCTACAGCGGACTATGCCGATCGGGTGTCCGCACTAAGTTCGGTATCGATATGGTTCTCCTGGGGGAGCCCGGGACCACCAGGTCGTCTAAGGAGGGGTGCACCGGCCCAGGCCGGAGACGGAGCAGGCCAAAGCCCCCGTGCCGCTCAGTAGTGGGATCGCGCCTGTGAATAGACGCTGTAGTGCAGCCTGAGTAATACAGCGGGACCCAGTCTTTTTACACTCTCTCTACTGTTCAACACACAGCTGGGATAACACACACGCTCAACAACAACGTTACAGTATGTTACAGCAGCTTCTTTATTTCCTTGTTCCCATGGAAACCTTCAGAAACCAGTTGTGTTTGTTTGTCCTCCACCACCTCCACCTGGACGAGAGGAGCAATGACATCATCACACCCATTCATTCTCCGCTTTTTTGAAACTCAGGTTTCCATTTATAATTGTCATTTCAGCTGTCTCATTCAAACAAACAATGCAACTAAATAAACAGAAATATTGTGTTATGTCTCCATGTCTAACAGACACACAGCATCACAGTACAGCACTGTCTCTGTGCTTCTGCTTGTTGTCATGATTGTCCTGTGTGCAGTGAGGGACAGCACGCTACATTTGCTCAACAACTGTACTGAAGTAGGCTGTGAGTTTGATGTATTTTTGCTCTACTCGAGTATTTCCATTTTTTCAGAGAAATGTTGGAGGGAACACAGCTAATTGGGAATCACATTTGTAGTGGCGATGTCCTCCGTGGACGGTTCCATCACTGAAATCACGCGAAATGATCTTGAGGAATGTATGGCATCTTTAACAAACATAATTAGGCCACACCGGTGTGTGCTTTTATCACTTTAACTTACAAAACCACATTCAACATTTTTCTCCACTGCACAAATGTTAGGCTACACAGTCGTGTACCGTCATGTGTAAAATGGTTCGCTCCACCTGAAGCCTTCAGTCTATAAACTCCTGCAAAGCTCTTTAAGCCCCTTAGTTTTATCTCTGACTTCAGCAAAGATGAGTCACGGAGACCGGTACACATCGTCGTCCTACCGGAAGATTTTTGGGGATTCTCCCAAGTTCCCCGTGTCCTCCTCTCGCATGGGCAGCGCCTCTCACCGGGGCTCCCCGGGGCCCAGGTCCATGGCTGGCTCCCGCAACAGCGGGTCCTCCCTGAGCCTGTACAGACGGATCGGCCGCTCCACCTCTTATTCTCCGGTACACTCCCTTGACTTGACCCAGACCTCCGTGGTCAACAATGAATTCAAAGTTATTAGAACTAACGAGAAGGAGCAGCTGCAGGTATGTGTGACGGGTTGAAACAAATGAGTAACTCTTGTAACACTTCTCACAGCTAATCCGGTCCAACATTTCTGACTAATTCACTTCCAATTCTAGTGTACAGTGACGGACTGGCCATCTGGAATTTGAGCAAATGTCAGAAGGGCCGCCCACCTATTGACCCCTATGGGCCACTACTGATAATATGTCGGTTCATTTTTATTTGGTTATTTTATGCATACAAATATTCTAGATTGTACTGGGCCGGTGTGTTGCAAATGCCACGGCCGTTTTTTGATCCCACTCCGTCACTGCTAGTGTCATTGAGTATCTGAGTAGGACTAAATCAGTTTAGATGAAGAAAAAAAACGCTCCTCTGTCAGAATGACCTCATTCAGATTTTTATGAAGCCCTTAACTGCAAACAGTTCATTGTTTTTAACATGATGAAAGCAACAATCATTTTCAAATCTTGCAAAAGGTGGCCTGGCCCTTCTACCACTCAAAGATCGTATCCAGACACGTTTTAGTGCATATATTAACGGGTGTAAACAATAAAACGAATAACGGCTGAGTTCCAGATAGCTTCTATAGTTTCAGGGTCCTTGTACTGTACACGTTGGCTCACTCACAATCATGGCTTACAGGGCCACTTAAATAGAACAGAGCCATCATTAATGTTGTTAGTAATCAGAGATTGTAAAAAATAATGGATTTAGCATCAGTGACTTAACCCATTGGTTTATGGACTGCCTTTTCGAAAGCCAGCAGTTTACATTTTGACTGTCACCATTTTGGTATTTTGGACAAGAGGGCCGAGCAGGGGAAGATGACACTGCTAAGCCAGTGTCATCAATGGTTTCAACGGCGCTGCACTAAGCTAAACAATTGAGAGGGAAAGTTGCAGTTTTTCACATGGCTGACGCGGCTGGTAAACACAGACCTTCGGGTACTGGCGCCATTCATCTGCATGTACAGCAGTAGGACACAGAAAATTGGCAGACTTTCCTTTAAGTTACCAGCTGATGATGCCCTGAAACATGCCCTGCTTTACCGTCTATTTTAAAACAAATGGGACCATAATTTACTACAAACGAACATCATGCTGTGTTGAAGAAGACTTGACACTAGCAATTGAGACCATAAACTAGTCAAGGTAATAAATCAAGTGAGAAGTAGGTTTATTTTCCCATAGACGTTAGCCATAATGACTTTTTAAGGCGGTTTTATGTCAAAGTTGTGTTTCGAGATTGTTCTGCTGTCCCAAAGTTGAAAAATAAATGCAACTTTCAGCTTGTCTATTGCACCTTTAACACATTGTCAGTTATGAATAAATTCACATTGTGTTCAAAAGTATAAGCTATTAAAATAACTGGATTTTAAAGTTTGGATGGTAAATGATATTAGATGCAGGACCTTTTACAGCAAGTTTAAGGTTAAATGAATCAAGTGGTCTGCTGCCTGTCTGGTGTTCCAACTCTATGGAGGATTGTGTGTGATGATAAACAAAGGTTTATCCTGTTGCATAGGGTCTGAACGACCGCTTCGCCGTGTTCATTGATAAAGTGCGGCACCTGGAGCAGCAGAATAAGGTGTTAGAGATGGAGCTGGTGTCACTACGGCAGAAGCAGGGCGAGCCGTCCCGTGTGGCTCATCTCTACCAGCAGGAGCTGATAGAACTGCGCTCGCAGGTGGATGAGCTGAGCCGGGACAAAAACCGCATCCTGATCGAGAGGAACAACATGGAGGACGAGCTGCAGGTAAAAAACCATTGGCTGGTATTAGGATAAGGAGAACGTACAGGGGCGGTTCTAGGGAGGGGCAAGGGTGATCACTGCTCCTTTAATATTAAGCCTTGATTCCCCCTCTGGCCCCCTAACTGTGGCAAATATTTTTAACCCCATCTTTATTACCAAAAGGGGGGATATTATTTATGTGCAGTGATGAATAAAATGTAGGTCAACACTGAATTGAGTATATTATTACATGTGTATTGTTAGACTTTTATAGAACCCAACCTATGGAGGGTTGGTAGTATGTAACACTTTTGCTTAATTTATTTGGTACACCTAAAATCGCATGTGGCCCCAGCCTGACCCCTTTTTTCTACTCTGTTTTTATATATCCTGTATCCTATTAGTATTTACTGCTGCAAAGCCCATTATCCATGTAGAAATCAGTCATTATTTCATCTTCACCATCATCTTTCTCTTTGTGTCATCCAACATCCCTCCCATCCTCTCATGTCTGAACTCTCCTCTCATGTCTCACTTCAGAAGCTCAGTGTGAAGTATGATGAGGAGGTGAAGGTACGGGAGGAAGCTGAGCAGACCTTGAGGTCCTTCCGGAAGGATGTGGATGATGCCACAGCCGTTCGCCTGGACCTGGAGCGCCGTGTGGAGTCACTGATGGATGAAATCTCCTTCCTGAGGAAAGTGCATGATGAGGAAATCCAGGAGCTGAGCAGCATGATGGAGGACCAGCATGTCTCCGTGGAGCTCGAACCTGCCAAACCGGACCTCACCTCGGCTCTGAAGGAGATCCGCAACCAGTACGAGTCCATCGCCTCCAAAAACCTGCAGTCTGCCGAGGAGTGGTACAAGAGCAAGTTTGCCAGCCTCAGCGAGCAGGCCGCCAGGACCAACGAGGCCATGCGGGCTAGCAGGGAGGAGATCAGTGAGTTCAGGAGGCAGCTGCAGTCCAAGACGATTGAGATAGAGTCCCTGAGGAGCGCCAACGAGTCTTTGGAGAGGCAGATCACAGAGATGGAGGATGCACACAACGCTGAAGTCACAGCCATGCAGGCAGATTTTCTCATTTACCTCTTCTGGTCTCTGGCCATGCAGTTAGTAGTTTTAGTTATCCAGGTTTAGAGATTTCTGACTCCACCCCAATACAATGGAGGTAAATTTCATTTGGGTGCACTGAAAACTTTATTTTTCTTTATGGACTATTTCTTTGATAAAAATTAGTTCCATGGGCAAATAAGACATTTTACATATATAACCAATAGTTTAGGCGAAGTAACCCTTTAATATTTAACATTTTAGACAAGCATAACACAAAATAAGGATATTATGTACAAATACACCAAAATCTTAGAGTACACAAAGTTGCTATGACAGAATGTTTACCATTGAAATAATATGTATAGCATAAAACTATCTACAAAAAAAGTGATGTAGTAATGTATGTATGGGCCTGCAGATGAAGGCAAAACTGAAACTAATTCCATGCAGTTTTTGGAGCAGGCATTGTAACAGTAAAAGATACACTATTAAAATGTGCTAGGAAATAAAATACCCAGTCACCTGCAGAAGCACTGCTGGCACAGTCTGCATGGAGGTCATTAACTCTGGAATAATAGGATTGGAAGGGAGCAGATCTCAGGCTCAAGTTCCTCATAAATATGTCGCAGCTTGAGTAAAGCTGTTAGCTAAAGGCAGTTACACACCAACCAGACGGCCGACCGTTGACAGAAAAGGCAGTTGGACTGATCAGTCTCCCCGAGTTGGTCAAAAAAGAGCCTCGGAACACACCAAAGCGACGAGACTAATACGTCTCCATAACAGCAGGCGGCGCTAATCTGTATTGTCTCCCAAAAAATGAAAACCGACTGCTGCTTCCGGATTTTGGATTTTTCGAACGGCCATTACTGGCGACTCATTCAGAATACGATCTCATATTGTACTAAAATAGTTCACCGAAATGTGTTTCTGAAAACATTTTTAGCGAGAAATAGGCCATGCAGTTGCTGAATCTGTCTTCATTTCAGATTGACAAAGGTCAGTTTAAAAGATTTTCGTCAGATTTTGAGAAGCTTAGTCACGCTCATCCCGCTTGCCATTTCCGGGTGAGTCCCAACCATAGACAGTATATAAGAATGGACCAACAGATCCTGTTGCTCTTGACGGAGACCAGTGACAGCCATTAGAAGCACTTTTCCGGTGAGCGCCGAGCGTTACTGCGCAGCCTCCAACTGAGCGAGACGACGTAAATGTGACGTGAGCAACCTGTCTGAAAGTTGTAATGCCGCGTTTTATTTACCTTGGAACTCGGAAGCCGGAGCGGTATAACGCGGCATAAGTCTTCTGGTAGCTGTGCCAAGAGAAATCTCAATCATTCCCAATCTTACAGAGACGGAGAGCGTAGGTATATGTAAGGAGATAACATGGGCACAGGCTAATTATTGCTAACTAAAATGCTAGTTAACATTAGTAATTAAACTAAAACAGCTAATGTAAGTCGAAACTGCCTGCGAGCTTCTCCTGTACTATACGGTAATTCCTCTACTGTGCGACAGTAAGTCCCGTGGTTATGACACAATCGTTAGCCTATTTTTATAAAAACGTCTGCTACGGAGCCATAACGTGAGGTACAAGGTAATGGAGCCTTTTATACATTGTCGTGTTTCTTTAGAAATAAACAATGGACAAATAAAGTCCTTAAATGCTTCAGATGTAAAGTTATTCGCTGTCAAAGTGACGTCAAAATGAATGGCAGTCAATGGAATGCTAACGGGAGGTGATGGCTTATTAGCATCAAAATGGCGCCATAGGAGGTTCGGGTTGTGAGGAGACGCTTACCCCCTTGGTCCCGACTGCCCTGTCTCCGACTGAACATGTCAGGTCGGCGAAAATGAAGGCCCATAGCTCCTCCAACGGATGACGGCACGGAACACACCGAACAGACTTGAGTCACTGACCTCGCCAGACTGTCCAATGGCCGATTATCGGCCCGGTGTGTAACTGCTTTACACATATAAAGCCCCAACCTTTATATGTCAAGGACTGGGTCGAGGCGAGGAGCATACGGACTATCTTACAATTTAAAACATTCACTCATACGCTCTCTGAATGTCATTCTTATGCCAACCTCTTAGGTCCCTATGCCCAAGTTTGGCTTCTAACAGAAAATTCTTTGATAAAAGCTAAATTAACGTTGTAAAATAACAATGAAATGCTGCACTATTGACTTTAGCCCAGGTTTTTGTTGGACAATGGCGCGATCACTTCCCTTTGCCTCTAGATTAGCCTGGGAAAACCCTGACGAACTTCCGGCGAATTTGAGATTTGCTCTGCAAGTCCGTCTGGCCAAGAGTCCATTCAAGCCCATTTCCAATTTTTCCAAATCGAGGCACCAATCACAACCGTTGAGTTGGGCTTTACACGATGACCATAATGCAGCGACGGCAAGCAGCTTTTTGTTTACGTTCAACATGACGGCTACCGAAGTGCAGCAACCCGTTGATGCCGCTGTCGCTGCTACGTCACCTGGATCATTGGTCTGATTGGTTGAAGGACTATCCAATGCACCCAGAGGCATTTGAGCGTCGTCCGTTGGCGACCCACTTTAAGTTACAACTGAGAAGGGTCTGGTGTCAACCAGGTTACCTCAAGATAGCAAAACGCCAAGAATGCACCTGAACACACCTCCCTGTAAGACCAGCACGCCCATGGGCGCAAAGATGGGTGCAGGTGCATTTGCTATTTAAACGACGCGGGCACTGGACGGGAAACTGACAACTGCGTCTGTCTTAAACTAGCAAAGACACTTGCGTCGGGCTTTGCACCATGCTGTGCCGGGTGCATGATAGGGCCCTGAGTGTCAATATCGTCTAATTCAGGTTCAAGGTCTGAAGTGAGAACATGACCTTTCGTGTGTGGTAGTCACGTTAACAAGCCTGTGTAACTGTGACACTGACTGAAAGTGTTCTTAGGGAATTGACCCTGTGTGTCTATTAGATTATCCTCTGACCTGCTAAATCAGACACAGGAAGGCCATCTGCTTTCACTGGCTTCTTAGATAAGGTACAGCTAAGCCCAAAAGGTATTCCTTTAAGGGAACAATGGCCAGGGAACAGTTATAACACAGAAAAGCCTATCACAGTGGATTAAAAACAGTCTATATAGTACATGCTAAGTACGTGAATTTAGTTAGACACTACGGATAATCTCCCTCCTTTTTTATTTCCAATGCCACAGGACACTATTGGCCACCTGGATACTGAGCTGAGGAACATGAAGGGTGAGATGGCCCAGCACCTGAGAGAGTATCAAGACCTGCTCAATGTCAAGATGGCCCTGGATATAGAGATAGCTGCCTACAGGTGTTCATTGCATTAAAGAGCAAACAGAACAAAATATCTCTTGACCAGTAGACTTTTTAATCAATTATTTAAGCATTGTGAGGTATTAAGTTTGACATTTGTTTCCTTTGGTCCTATGAGGAAACTGCTGGAGGGGGAGGAGACTCACTTTAACTCAGGGATATCCTTTGGTGCTGCCAGCTACAGCTACCAGCCTCGAGCGACAGCGTCCAGGAGCAGCCAGAGGGAGAAAGACGGGGCCACCAAGGAAAGCTTCAAGGAGAGCAGTGAGGATAAAGATGAAGCAGACATCAACTCCAACAACTGAAGGAAGACAGGCAGGGAAATCTATAGTGAGTTCATAGTCACATACTGTATTTGTTAAGTGCAACACTAAGACGTTTTGGAATTAGAGCTAGGTGATTACACACATCTTGTAGCTGAAACATTCTTCTAATAAATACAACATTGGACGTTTTTCCTCAGCATTTAGATGATCTTTGGACTCATCTAAGCTTTGTTTTGTTTATTTCACACGTCATCATTGTATCATTAAATTACAATTTCAGAAGGTACAATGATCATATGTAGGCCACGTGAAATGGGGATCCCCAAACAAGCAACTAAAAGCTTTTCGGAGGGGGCCAAAGCAAACGTTCAACACTTATTACCAAAGGAAAATGACCTAAAAATCTAGAACAAATGCACTGTACGTCCCTAGAGGAAATAAACATGTTGCAAATATAAATAATAAAAAAAACTTGACCAGGTATTGAATGTCCTGGGGATGGATTCTCATTTTGCTGCTGTGTGAGATTGAACTGAAACCTGTCTGGATTGCTCAGATAGACTTCATTTCTTAAAAGAAAGACACCAAATGTTTGTGTAGTTCCACTTCTGTTGTTGCAGCATCTTTTCAATGAACTTGTGCTATGAAGTTAGTCAAGACTATATCAGCTGTTAAATTTGATGTTCTAAGTTTGAGCTTTAACGTGAGAGGTAAGGTTCAAAGTGTATAACAGTCACTGTATACTTATTAAAGCACTGTAGGGTGTATGGAGGACAACAGTGTTTTGCATTGTGTTTGGTTGTATCATACGACATTACAAAGGTTGGTTAACATGGTTTATTACGATGTACATAATGCATTAGCTGTGAAAAACATTCAGAATATGCAGTCCAACTGGTAGTCCATATCTCACCTGGCTGCAGTGTCAATGTATACACCTAGTGGAAAACCACTCACTGTTGGTTTAGTTGCACTGAATAACGCAATGAATAAAATGACAAATTGACTCAACAACTGTTTCCTCTGCTTTCACCTGCAAGTCAGCGTTTTCAAAAACACAGGAGTGTGTTCATTTAAGGCCGCATCCACTTAGACGTCAACCTCCATTAGCTCAAGCAACACCAGGAAAGAGCCTCAGCTCAATATTAATTAGCAATTTTTTTGATTTCAGTCATAATTCTACTGTTTTCGTGACTTCTGTATAGGATTTGCAGGTCACTAACATCATATACTGAATGGTAGAAGAAACGGAACATTATTTGGCCTTTGAATGAGGAATTAATTTAGTGTAGCAAGATATTAAACAACCACATAACAAATGCTAGTGGACACTGGTGGAAGTTATACATTGACATATTTTTTTTCCCCATGAACACTTTATTCACAGTTGAGGTCTATGGGAACTGGTATTAAAGATCTTAAATACAACATGAATACAAAAGAGGAAACAATGAATTGAGAAACATTCCCCAGTGCAGTTATTTATTAATTATGACAAAAACAAGTAGGAAAGTTATTGTTAACAAAGCCCATCAAAAACTATACAAACTCCCTATAAATAACTGTTGTGTTCTGGTGAGTTATACTGAAAACAGATTTAATGAAGTCAAACATCAATTTACATCAGCTGACATATAGCTTAGCATATAGCTATACAAAAGCCCTTAAATTAAAAACACACAGACACACACGCACACGCAGGTGCAACACCACCCCCACCCCCACCCCCACCCACCTTTGGTAGTGGTAGTCCTTTGGTTTCAAACCCTTTAAATCACATGATACCGGCCCCTGGTTTCCGAAACGATAGGTAAACTAGACTGACGCAGCTTTTTAGTCAACACATCGTATTATCTTCACAGACTGTTGAAAGGTTCCAGACCCCCTGACACTGGTTAGTGGTCCAGTTTTAGACACAGCCACAGTCCGAGTCTTGCAGTGAAAGCACAATGTGTAAAGATACCTTGGCAGTAGGACTAGGAACGTGTCATTTCCATTCATCAGATAAAATGTATTTTGTATGCTGTATGTCACCTGTGTCCAGCCAATTATAGCATACACGTGGGTTGTCCTGAATACAAGATACATTTCAGATTGTTCAACGAAGAAAGAAAGTGTAAAGTTCTTGGACTTTCTGTTACACATGAAATGTTTCGCCTGCCACCTGCTACTCTTTTGTTACATTTAAGGAAGTTTTATCAGATAGTGACAATCCTAACACGTCCACGACAGTTGTAGAGTACTTATGCCAATGTAGAAACTTTACTTCACATGATGACAAGAGTCATATGATCAGAAACAAATTCATCTCCTCAGGGATGAACTACATCCACCTCTCGTGCTCAAGACTGGGAGGGCAGGACCAGGCCAAAGTGCAGCACCAACAGCCCATCCTGGAGCAAAATAGAAACGGCACCAAAAGAATCACTCAAACGTATTCCTGGCCTTGTATAAAATTTCCCATTATTAAAATTGTTTGTTCCTACTGTGTGTCTTTGCGGTGCTTACCTGTAGTGCCTCTTCACCCACAGAGTTCTGTATGTCTTTGAGGGACTGGAAGTGATCTAGGAGGTGATCTCCACAAACCACATCCACCTGCAGGACACACAGAAACACTTCAGACCACAGCAGCAGAGATTCAATCAGAAGCCATTTTCACACACGCACAGCAAACCTTAAAATGATCTACGTAGACATTACCTGGCAAAACTGTATGCGAGAACGCAAATGTCAGTCGGATCAGTGTGTGTGTGTGTGTGTGTGTGTGTGTGTGTGTGTGTGTGTGTGCTTTAATTATTTTGCCACATGGTTTCAAGGCATTCAGGTCAGCCCTGCACAAAAATCTTCAACATTCTGGAGGGACAAATTATTAGGGCGTCACATTAGAAATGTTTTGGTTTTGACCAAACTAAACAAACAATCTACTGTACCCAGTGCCACATCACAAATGCAGGGAAAAATTTAAGTGACGAAAACACTGAACATACAGGAGATGCCTTGGATTTTGATGATAAACTGGGAGGAGATGATGGGGTAGACTAAAACTTCAAGATTAACTAGTCCATTCAAATGATTCTAAAAGGGTGTTAGAGTTTAAAGGTGAGAGTTATACAACTGTTCAGACCTGTGTTTCACCGGACAGTGACCTTATGTCAGTCTTTCTCTGTCCGCTCCACGTTTGTCCAGACAGGCCAGGGTGCAGCACTGAGGCCAGGAAATCAATGTAAGATGCTAATCCTCATCCACGTGTTACTAAATACACCAACACCTGAACACTGTCCAACTGACCACACATCTCTGTTTGTCTGTGCTCTGAGGAAAGGAGGACACTCCTGATTGTAACACTGATAACAATCACGAGCCTTCTCTTACAGCATGTCCACTCTGAGACACACGTGGTATCAATTCACTAATTAGGTGATTATAATCTGATTAAGGTTGTTAGGGAGTGTCTGTTGTGCTTTAGATATACTGTAGACACCCGGCTGAGTTATGACCTGAGCAGTTGACCCTTCTATGTTGGGCTCTGCTTGTACTCCCCGGTGTACACATGTGCATTCCTCAATGCACTGCTTGTTGCTCTGGACATGAGTCCAACAAAGAGATAGAATGTGCTGAATTACATCAAATAGTCATCAGTATGGCTTGGTATGGAGTTCTGTACTTTTTTTAGGTACCGTCCGAATTGCCTCGATACCATCGATTATCAACAAATGACTTGTCGTTCGGTGCCAAATTTCGATACCTAAGGGGTTAATCTCGTCAATGTCAGTGAGCCAATAAACATGCAGCATGCTTATGTGGCCAAATGCAAACGTGATGGTGATTGGCTGTGGTGAGGCATCAAGGAAAAGCATTAGTTTACACCCAGAGACCTGGCTCATATCAGATAAAAGTTAAATTCCACTTCTCTTCTTAGACCATCAATTAGGCATGTGACTTATAAATAACCATAAGATTGATTCCATGTTAGGTATTGGGACAAGGTTACACTAATCTTTCCAAATACCTTGTACAACTATTACAAACTGTAAAAATCTATTGTAAAACAAAAAACTGTTTACGTACAGCACACACCAGCTGGGTAATGCAGCAGCCCGTCATTTGACACGTAGACTGACACGGTTGTTTTGATACGCATCATACGCCACGGGTGTGTGCTGCCCTTAAGTGTGGACATTAGTGTACGTTAATGTAGTTAGGCCACACGTGCTTGCTGGCTGCACACCAGTTTAAAAACACTATTGGCAATTACGAAATAGCCGTTTTCTAATACGTAGAGGCACCCACTCACTTAAATACACCAGCATCACCCTGTTCACACCTACACCATGCTGTAATGCCGACTTCCTTTGCTGTCCTGTTCAAAGTCTGTCTAAAGTGACAATCGGGATCAAGAACGTGGTCATGTCAGTTTGTGAACTCATTAACTGTAAGCCTGGCAGACAGACCATGTGAGGGGAGAGGGAGGATTTTCGACGGAGCACAGGCGCCTGATCTCCCGCTCCAATTTCACTCGGCGTGTCACTGCAGCAAATCACATGCTCTGCTGGCCCACTCACCTGGCAGGTAGAGCTCAGCTCCATCTTCCTCCTGATAAACAGCTCCACGTGGCGGACAGTGGCCTCGCCCGACACACGAACGTACCGCCTCTCTAATGGCTAAACAGGGACAGGGTGTTCAAAATCTAAAAATGATTGGCCAACAAAGTACAACAGAGCTGAACAAGGTAAACAAACATTTGACTACCATGTACAGATACATTTGTATTGTGTAAAAAAAGTGTATACATACACATATACATAAGCATACACATACACTCACCTAAAGGATTATTAGGAACACCTGTTAAATTTCTTGTTAATGCAATTATCTAATCAACCAATCACATGGCAGCTGCTTCAATGCATTTAGGGGTGTGGTCCTGGTCAAGACAATCTCCTGAACTCCAAACTGAATGTCAGAATGGGAAAGTAAGGTGATCTAAGCAACTTTTAGCGTGGCATGGTTTGTTGGTGCCAGACCGTCTGGTCTGAGTATTTAACAATCTGCTCAGTTACTGAGATTTTCACGCACAACCATTTCTAGGGTTTACAAAGAATGGTCTGAAAAAGGAAAAACATCCAGTATGCTGCAGTCCTGGGGGGCGAAAATACCTCGTTGACGCTAGAGGTCAGAGGAGAATGGGCCGACTGATTCAAGCTGATAGATCAACTTTGACTCAAATAACCACGTTACAACCGAGGTATGCAGCAAAGCATTTGTGAAGCCACAACACGCACAACCTTGAGGCAGATGGGCTACACCAGCAGAAGACCCCACCGGGTACCACTCATCTCCACTAAAAATAGGAAAATGAGGCTACAATTTGCACGAGCTCACCAAAATTGGACAGTTGAAGACTGGAAAAGTGTTGCCTGGTCTGATGAGTCTCGTTTTTTGATTTCTGTTGAGACATTCAGATGGTAGAGTCAGAATTTGGCGTAAACAGAATGAGAACATGGATCCGTCATGCCTTGTTACCACTGGGCAGGCTGGTGGTGGTGGTGTAATGGTGTTGGGGATGTTTTCTTGGCACACTTTAGGCCCCTTAGTACCAATTGGGCATTGTTTAAATGCCACAGCCTACCTGAGCATTGTTTCTGACCATGTCCATCCCTTTATGACCACCATGTACGGTAGTATGGTGTTCCTAATAATCCTTCAGGTAAGTGTATGTTCGTACATCCACACATGCAAACAAACAGCTCTATGAGGATTGTAAACACGGTGGAACATACCGGATCAAAACTTTTCAGAAGAATGTAATTCTTCAAATACAGAATATGGTATTAAATTGGAGAAATGTCATTTCAAATTAATACATAATGCAATGCTCTGAGTAAAAACTATTCTTGGCAGTATATCCAACAGGCTCTGTAGTTACAGGATAACTTGACCACAGATGTCCTAATGGATCAGCAGGTCTGGGTGGAGCCTTTAGAACAACCTTTATTAAGTCATTATCCATCTTGCCCCTTTAGTTTCTGTTACCGTGCACCATAATAATCTAATAAGAACGGTTCAAAATACACATTGTAAATATTTTACATCATTACCTTATAGTTGTTGATACCCTCTTCAGCCCTGAAAACAAAACAGGAGTCATAATACAGTCAGGACAACTTTTTTGAACTAAGCAAGCAGTCAATTTAAGGGACCATCTTGTGGCATGTCTATGTAACTACAGGGTCATTTCATGTACTGCTACAAACTGGGTTCCACTTTTTTCCTTAAAGTGCTCATATTGTGCTTTTTGGATTTTCCCCTTTCCTTTATTGTGTTATATATCTTTTTTGTGCATGTTATAGGTTTACAAAGTGAAAAAGCCCAAAGTCCACCCCAAAGGCACTTACCATCTCCAACAGAAAACCCTGTTCACAAACTGCTCCAAACAGCTCTATTGTAGTCCAGCCTTTACTTCCGTGAGGAACGTGCGTCACTTTGTAACACACGTTATAATGCTCGCCTAGCTGCTAGCGTGGCACGCCCTCATACTCTGCGACTGACAAGCTAGCAGTACTTACTGCGCATGTGCGACTCCCAACAAAGATGGAACAGAAGTGAGATGCCTCACTCTGTAGCTAAAACAGAGAGCTCAACACACAGGGTGAAAAGAGGAGCTGCAGCAATGTGCAGTACAGCAAAAAACTATTCTGGTACAACCTCTAAATACAATTATGAACCTGAAAATGAGCATAATATGAGCACTTTAACGCAGAAGACATGGTCACCAAGAGAGTGTGTGTACCTGAGTGTCTACAGGCCAAAAGCAAATCCACTATCCTTTGAACTAGAGCTTGTTACCTCTCTTTTTTATTGTCTCTGATAATAAGAGACTAAAGTACAGCAGTGGTTCCATTAATAATTTAGAGAATGATTTACACCACAAGCAAATGCATTTTCAACATCATGCTGAGAAATAAGAAACCAAAAGTAGACAAATGTTCTGCCATTTGACTCTGTCTGATAGCCCCAGAGGCGACATCAACCTGACACCAGGTTTGGCGAATTAACTAATTAAAGCGTCTCACTAACGACATGAAGAATGGCGTTAAGCTGAGGGAAACCGTTAATTGTAATTAAGAGGGATTAATACATTTGCAAACATTTTGATTTTCTTTGTGTAGGGCCTTTAAATAATATCTACATATGCATAATGTCTAAAAGGTTGAGTTTCTTCCATAGCCAATATAGATGCAACTGATTAGATCCTTACCCAACAAACTCCAGCAGCAGAGATACATCCAGCTCGGGAGGAATGGTGAACACAGACTGGGGAACGTTATCCTTCTTCTGCCTCTTCAACACAACAGGAACCGGAGAAGAGACCACCACTGGAAAGCAAAATGACAAACTCTCAAACTTCAAGGACCTTTGTTGTTAATTAATAATAATTAATGAATTAAAGAATTCGTTATTTTGTTCAGTCTTCCCAAGCAGACACCACTGATCACAGTATGCTAAAACGTTATTGTGTTTGGTTGGGTTTCACTGTTGTCGAAAATACTCTGATTGGCCAAATGGGCACTGCAGTAAGAGAAGACCAATTTGTTACCGATGACCCAAAGAGAATGGGGCAGTGTCATTCAGGTTCCCAAGAAGCTCTATGACCAACAGTGTGTTCAATGTGTTGTTGTTGTTCATTATAATTTGTTAGCTTATCTGCTGTGTGGGAATTGTGAATTGTGTGTGCTGTGTGGGCATCGCAATTAATTTAAATGTAGTACTTTAATAAGCTATTAACACAGAATAACAGTGAAATACTGTGCGACATTACACACAGAGGATCGCAATCATCCAACGTTTGCCCCAAGCCTGTTTACTTAAACTTTTAAGGTTGAACTATTACCTGGTTTTGGCACGTCCAACCCTCTCTCTTTGTAGAACTTACACATTTGTACTCTTTCAACTGTAGTACAAAACAAAAAAAGTTCACAACAGAATTAAAACAGATAATGTACACAAATTATGTTAAACTACATCTGACTGTATGTATACAGTACTTACACTCCTCTAGGAAGGGAACCATTTTGTAAACAATATCTTGCAGTTGTCTATCAGGCCTGAAAACAGAGGTAAAGCGTTTGAAGCTTAACACTGACTGCTTCATCACAGATCTGAGTGACAGCAGGTGTACAATACTAAAAGTACTTAAGCATTTTGACAATAAACTAACTGTATATACATGAAAATGAATGCATCTCACACTTTTAATTACTTCTTTCCCCCTCTGAATAGCTTAAACTCAACTATAAAAATAAATAAATATTAATTTAACAGGTACAGAAGGTGATACGAATCAGCCAATACATCAAGAATGAACAGACCTACCTGATGTTGTATAGTGGTTGTGTCTGGTGGACTACAATGCTGCATGTAGGACACCTGTTGCTGTAGAAAAAGTGCTTCACGATGCAGCTTTTGCAAACTTGGAGAAGACAAAAGACATCACAATGTAAGACACAGTCAGGACCTCATGTACGTCAACGTAGCCACACTAATATGGACTTTTAAAGATGATATAACAAATTATATTTGAGACCTTATAACTATATATCAGCCAACGTAAAAGAATTTTAAACACAACCACATTTGGTAAGAATTTGAATTAAACTTGCTTGTTAAAGTAGAGAGGCCGAGATATTTAGTTTGCAGTGTGTTTTTTTTTCCGGCATTAAAAATAAACTTATCCTTGCTTGACAAACTATGTAATGGAGACACTGTTTTATTACATATATAAACATACATTTCTGTACTCAAATGTCTCTTTACTCTTGTCACCATATGCTTGCTGATACAGACACACTACCGGTCAAAAGTTTGGGGTCACTTCGAAATTTCCATTCCACTCCATTATAGACAGAATACCAGCTGATCTGAGTGGGTGGCTGATCTTTAATGCAATATCTACATTGCCCATTATCAGCAACCATTCATCCAATGTTCCAAAGGCACATTCTGTTTACTAATCTGATATCATTTTAAAAGGCTAACTGAGAAAACATAGGAGAACCCTTTTGCAATTATGTAAGCACATAATGTAATGTGAAAACTGCTGCCCTGGTTAAAAAAAACAATGCAACTGATCTCAGATGGTATTCTGTCTATAATGGAGTGGAATGGAAATTTCTAAGTGACCCCAAACTTTTGACCGGTAGTGTATATCAGCGTTAAGCTACTATTGGCTGATTCATAAAACGGTTTATCAGCTGGCCTCTTGAGTATGGTCTTGTTAAATCTGACATGTGTGTCAGGGAGACATTATGGTAAAATTAACCACTCAGTTCACGTGACTACTTGAATCCTCTCAAAGTCCTCTAAGGACTCCAGGAGTTAAAACAGACCTCAGTTATAACTCACATGTATGCAGGCACTCTGTGATGGTGGTGGCATCGATGAGGAAGCCGCAGCAAAGTGCACAGCGGATATATGGGTAGAATTGATTGAGAGGGAGCTTGGGCTGTGGGAAAGTAAGCAAATCATAGTCAATGGTTAACGTTTCAGCTTTAAAATATTAAGATGTAACGTTAGGATATAATTGACAGTTATCAGAAAGGGAAGAAAATACAGAAGACATCTTCGTTATGAATAGTTAAAGTAAAAGAGAGCTTAGATGTGAGAAAATAAATGGAAACGTTAATTACCTCTTCCTCTGAGTCGCTGTCTGAGATGTTCGTTGACCAGTCATGACTGCGACCATACATAGGTGACATTCCCAACAACGGCTGCTTCCTAACAACACTACAACAAACCTCCCCTTTCTCTTTAAGTACGAGAACAAAACGCCAAGTACGTTACAATTTAACGGTAACGTTAGCTCTAAACGTCGACGTTTTTTTTAGTTGCCAGTGAAGTTAGCTACGCTTAGTAAGCTGGCTAACATTAGCTTGCTTATTGTGGGCAGAAAATTAAACACACATGCGCTTATAGATTGAAGTTACAGTTTAGTTGCTAATGTGACCTCACTTGGCTGTTAAAAGCCCCAATGCGGCTATCACCCAAAAGAAAACTTCGACACAAACTAGCTACTTCCTAACTTTATTCAACGCCTTTGCACTCACGATAGCGACTCAACTTCCCTCGCGCGCGGACACAAACAATACGACGTCCGGCCTAGATCCTTCAGAATAAGTGTGACCTGACCAGAAAAGCAACACATTGTCTAAACCGGTATAAACTCCTATTATCGTATACTTCATCCCTACATTATCATTAAATCTGTATCCGTGCAAAAAATACAGGTTCATTTCACAACACTTTAATAGCAATATTGAGTCAAACATACGGTGTGTAAATCAGAGAATGAGGGAACAGAATTGAAATTAGATCTACAGCATAAATAATACAGTGACTCATTCTTTTTTCTAATAATTCCACACAATTTATAAATCCGATACATTTATTTTGAAAACACAATTACGTATTTTCCGGTGATAGCTATACACGAGGATGAAGGTTCTATTCTGATTGTGTCAACAGGGGGCACCCGAAGCATGTAATTACGGCCAATGCAATATTTACAAAAAGTCACTTTTCTTGACGAACAAGTCATTCATATGTTTTTGGTTGTTCCTGTATTCGTGTCTGTGTTTATTCTTTTCTGGTTTTCTTCCATTTCTTTTAATTTCTTTTTGTTTTTGTTAGTATAAAAATGAAGAGGTATTGCTTTGACGTGTAGGTAATGAACCTCAGAGGTGCCCAGGTGTGACCTCACTTGGCCACCAGAGGAGGTTATGGGAACTGTTCAGGAATCAGGAGAGGTGCCTGGAGCTCCAGATAAAACGAAATAAAAAAAAAGAAGTAAACAGCAAATATTGCAGTAAGTGTTTTTTGTGTTAAATATTTACCCAACATAATAACATTTAATATCTAAAAACGCATCAACTAATTTTCAACTTTTAGCATTCAACACAGCCATAACAATGTGGACAGCACTATATGTAAATAAACCAAATAAAATGTATTTCATGGCAGTGGAAAGGAAGGACCAATGGTGTGTTTTGGTCAGTTAAAGAATCTTCTAGTGCATTTGAAAATGTATTGCAAACATTCATTGCATGGACCATAAACAATCATCGAGGCGTTTCCCATAATTGCACCCTTTCTTTCTTTCTTTCTTTCTTTCTTTCTTTCTTTCTCTTTCTTTCTTTCTTTCTTTCTTTCTTTCTTTCTTTCTTTCTTTCTTTCTTTCTTTCTGTGGCAACCTTGCAGAAAGAGTCACAGTGAATTTTGTGTTAAATGTTGCAGTGACATGCCCACCAGAGTCAGGACATCCCCTAATAGACAACCCCAGCAACATGTCTAAGCAGCACAGACATTCCTTCGGGACACAATTTACATTATGTTGTATGTGGGAAAATGGGAAACCAATCTCCATCCTTAGTCATTATATTGGATTTAAGCCTTTCTGATGAAAACCATCCTCATGTCTTGCAGGACATTGGCTCCAAAAAGTAGAATTGCTGCTGCATTTATGGCCATGACACCTGAGTTTTTAATGGATGTAAGGCTGTAACTACATGCAGGGGTTATAGGTGCTGTGAATTGAAATGGTTAAGCTGGCATATTGTTGTGACAGTATATTCTTCATGTTTGAGTGTACATTTTGTATTTACATTGGAAAGACAGATGAACACTTAAGCCCTAATATTAGAGGAAAACAACTTCCCCCTTCTTGCAAAGAATCCTTTATAGCTAATGTGTTTGCATGCATTCTGATGGAGCAGCATGAAAAAAAAAAAAAACATTCCTAAATGACTGCTATACAAACTAGGATGGTGAGCTCATTCACTTATCAGCTATTTATCATATCTACATTTGTAGATAATCTGAGGAAGACCATCAAACCAAAAAAACTGTTAAGTCCACCTATTGAACTAGAACTCTTTCAGTGTCTTCAGATGGAATCATATTTTTCACTCCCCATATTAATCTATCTAGCACCTGCAGCATTACACATTCACCTCTGTCTGCTTTGCATACAGTGTTACTGAATCAGCCGGTGTGTGAGAAGATGATGCAGGCTGTTCTGTTTTGCAGTAGCATCTCATACCTTTGCACTTCATTGTCTGAAGACCAACAGCAGGTATGAGCAGCTAAATCAAACACACCACAGAAGTATTACCAACGTTTACTGCATGTGTGGCAAAAAAAGAGAGTGAGTGGAGAAGTTTTTCCTGACCCGAATCGAGCTGTTAAGGACATAGGATGCTGTACAGATTGTTAAGCCCCTTGGGGCAAATTTGTGTTATTGGGCTATGTGAATAAAATTGACTCGACTTGACTTGCAAAGAGGTTTAATGAGAGATGTTTGCAGTGATGGATCAGTCATCTCAATTCATGATACTCCTCTTTATCCTCTAAATATTCCCTCCACTAGATTTAATCAGGCAGTTTATGTGCAGAACACTAAATTCTCACTCATATCTGGGACTTCTTGTGGTTAAATATTTACTTTTGGGAGATTTCTTTGTGATATAGTGTAGACTACTACTTCCTATCTGCCAACAGATGTCTGTGGGAATTTAGAATTTACCACATTTGTAATGCTGTGTTTTGGGTAGTCAAATGGGATTTCCACCTCTTAGCGTTTGGAGTCATGCAGTTAGTCAATGTCAATAATGTAAGATCTGCATCTTTGGAAACCTTTCATGACACACTTGTGTTCTTGTGCTAATACCCTGATGTCATGACTGAACAGGGAATTTCCAGACATCTACTCACTGTGTGTAATAGCTTTGTGTTGTCTCTGTGGAGTGTGTGTGTGTGTGTGTGTGTGTGTGTGTGTGTGTGTGTGTGTGTGTGTGTGTGTGTGTGTGTGTGTGTGCATCTTCATACGTGCATGATAACTTTACTTGTTGTGGTGACATCATAAAGAACCCAACAGAAAGACCAGACATTCTCAACACTTTAATGTAGTTAAACTTCCATGTGGAAGTGTGGGAAGCCCCATTGAGAATTAGGTGGGATAAATTGGGAATTCACTATTGGTTTAATTTAAGTGGTGAAAACAGCTCTGCAGTCAAGTGTCTTTTGTAGTATTACTGGGAATTTATAGGAAGGGATAATAAGTCAACCTCATAAAACAGCTTATAGGAATTGGTCTTAGACAAGAAAATGTGACTTGGTTGTTTAGTCCCAAGTATTATTCTGGTTTCTCTCAGAACCTTGCACAAGATATATCTCCAGGAGCAGTTTATTTTCACAGATGGGTGCTTTAAGCTAAATGCGAATGTCAGCATTCCAACGATGCTTACGATGACAATGCTTACATGCTGATGTTAAGCAGGTATAGCCCAATGTTTACCATCTTTGTTTAGCATTTTAGCATCTATTTTATACCGTCTATGGTCAACATGCTAACATAGTTAACACAAAGTATGCTATACAGCTGAAGCTGATGGAGAATCTCATGAGGTTTGCATGTATTTGGCCATAGACCAAAGTATTGGACAAATTATAGTTTGGTGCTAGAGGAAATGTTTAGCGATTACCAAAGTTATTACAGTTCATCCCGAGGAGAAAATGAATGTCTGTACCAAATGTAATGAAAATCCATCCAAAAGTCGTCACGACATTTCACTAAAAAAAATGTCAGCCTCATGGTGGCGCTGGAGAAAATTGTCAGGGGATCCACTATTAGTAGCAGTCAGTATGATTTATCCTCTGTGGATCATGAATATCTGCACAAAATGTAATGACAATTCATAGTTGTTGTTAAGAGAGAGAGATGTTCAGCCTGGACCAGAATGGTGGATCGACTGACTGACTGACCAACAGACAGACGTTGCCATCCCTGGACTTACGCAGCGCTACCATGGCTAAACAATATCAAATAAAAACAGTTCGTAATTACCTGTAGCAGTAACTCCAGCATTACCCTCACAGCACACAGCCTGCTGGAATTTTATTGGAAAATTATGAACTGAATTAAGGTATGAAGATTTTTTTTTAGGCACATTTATATCAAAGGTGGCACCTTATTGGTGGAAATCCTTCCGTCACATTCACACACAGTTGGTAAGATCAACCAAAACCACCTAAAACAAAGATAGGGCACCAATAGCACAATAGTTTAACCTTCCGTATATAACGACAGCATACAAATAAACTGTTTCAAGTGTCAACATGTAGCAAAACTAGAAAAAAAGACTTGGATCCAAATGACTATATCAAAACACTGGTTATATATTTTTTTTCTAAAATCAGAAAATTGCATTTACAATTTACACAGTACTCATAATATATTACATGGTACATACAGAGAATGCTCTTTATGGTGCATCTCAATCAGACAAGAAACAGGCTCTTCATATCAGTGCAGTGTGTCTATTTATATCACCACAGTACAGAGCGGAGCTAAGATGTCATCTGTCCCACTGGCAACAATGACATCCAACTATTACTACTGACAAATGACATTCAACGTGCTTTAGCATCACTGACGCACAATACCTTTAACTGAAAGCCTGTTATGATACAAAACACTTTCTTAGAAATAACTTAAACCATGTATATATGTGTTAATGTACTGGTTGGCCATTAATTGTAGCTGAATGTAGTTGCCTGTAGTTTCTATCAGATCCCATATGACAATATAATGTCTTGCCATTTAGGGCTTCATTACCTTCACTCAGCGCGGACAATGAAAGATTACAGCTAAAATACACACAGCCATGTTTCCTGTTAGTTTACAATTGTCCTGTTTTGTTAAAAGTCCTCTTTTCCACAACTGCACATCTTTCATCACAGTCTCTGCATTCACCATCAACTTTGGGGCAGCAATAACCCAAACGAGGTTTGGATATCTTCAAAGCTGCATGTCTGGGGGTTGAACCTTCTTCGTTCTAAGCTTCAGGCTCTTAAGTTGCGGTGAAAGACTGAGACACATCATATTCATGTGGCACTGCATGTCATTTTTTTTTTTGAGAAAAGTAAAAAAACAAGCAGACTGACATTTCTCAGAGGCAGAGTTGCTCTGGAGGCATGTCTGACTGGGGGGTGTCTGACTGCGTGTCAATCACTGCTCATGCACACGCATTCATTCTCCTTTGTGGGGGGAGGGGCTTAGGAGAGCGTTTTGGGCTTTAGCAGAAAGGGGGGGAGGGACTGAGAAGTTGTCGATGTTCACATGTTTTGGCTAAGTCCTGGATCTTCACAATCCTACCTACAGCACCTTTAAATGAGGAATTGGAACATTTCCCAACTAGCTGGTATCATCACACTCTGATAATGATGCCAGCGATATGTTTTTGGAAATGATGCCATAATGTTGATGGTAAATGCTGATGCTGAATACCATTTAAAAAGGTAATCTTGTTACCAAAATAGACTGTGGAAAAAATGTCAAAGTAGAATTGAGAAGGAGCTTTCTGAAGCCTGGAGTTTAGGATGGATGTCTCACTGTTAAGTGGCGCCAGACAATTTAGGACAATTTCCCCACAACTCATTCACCATTTCCTACATAACTTATCTATAATGAGGAGTAAACTGGATTCCATGCATGCATGAATCCTCATCATTGTGCCCAGTGCTGACGGGTGTAGTCTCTCATTGAGAGGATCTGCAGCTGTAAGGCACTTAGCTTAAACATCTGGCTATGTACTGAATATTGCAGTATCTAGGCTTGATAGTTAGCCTTAATCTGCTATCATGAATTAGCATTCCCACCTCTGTCTCAGTGTTACAGTCTCCCCCCATATAGTTTACCAGGTAGGCTCCTTAGCCACTTACTGTTTAACTCAGACTATTATATAAGTTCTACTTCCAGAGTAGCTCTGCCTTGAAGAAATGTTTGCATTACTAAAACTACAGGTGACAAGGTGTCAACTATCTGGAGAGGTGCTTTTGTTACATATGTTCCCCTCTCAGACCTCCAGGAGACTCTGTGGCCGCTCAGGTGCTTGTTGGGGGTTAGGCTGGAGGCGACAAATAGGCTTGTTGCACATGGGGCAGACACTGCGGATCTCTAACCATTTTAGCAGACACCTGAGAAAAGCAGATAGATGAGAGACATATTACCTAATTTGTAATTTCAAAGGAAGACAAAGTACGAAAAATTATACAGATTTGTCCAGGTGGAAACTATGAAGAAAAAGAAGTTCAAACAGCTTAATTAACAGTTGTAAAACAGGACTGAGCAGACAGACTTACAGGATATGTACACAGTGCAGGAGATACTGGTGATACAGGTAGAGTCAGAAGGATGAGCAAACCGGTCTAAAAGCACTGTTAATGTCACACCTATGCTGCAGGGCAAAAACAGGTCTCCGTTGCTTCAAGCATGCTCATGCTCAAACATGTAAGGACATATGTTGTCAGGAATTTGCTCTTCGTTTTTTGGCAAGACACCCTGAAAAACTTGCCCAATATCTTTTTTTCCTGAAATCCACTACTTCTCTGACTGCTTCATCGGTTAACCTGAAGGCAGAAGTCCATCAAAAGCGGAATTATTTTTGAGTCACTCCTTCGAGCTGGTTAGTCAAGATTGTTGCACATCGCAAAGTCTTTACCAAAATGTTAAGAAACCAAGGCTAGAATAATATTTTGTGGTTTTAAAAGCGAGGCCTATGGAGCCACTGACAATGGATGTGCAGACCCAGTGGCTGTTCCAAAAGTGCTATTCCACATGGTTTCAATAGAAGATTGTTTGCATCTTCAGTCATGAGTATGCATGAGTCAATACAATTAGCTGCGTGATCACCAATTTGTGAAACAGCTAAACAAATGAATCAAGTCTGGAGTAAATTGACTGTACCTTTGAAATACATTGTGCATGTTCACAAATACGGAGTCAGCTGTCCAATCTCATCAAAGTTTGAAAATGACCAAGCAGGGTTGTAAAACTTACTTCTTGTGAAACGCATGGGAACATGGGCACACTCCAAGCTCATCCCTGCTGCGAAACTCCTCTAAACACACGGCACATGTTTGCTGAAAAGGGGAAATGACAGGTTATGAAGTCAGTTCATAACCGACACCTAAACTATTCACCGTTAATACAAAATGTCCCTATACAAGCACTATCATAGCTGCATAACATTTACAAAGACAGAACGATAATGCATCCATTCAGCAGCTAGACTGTGATTCTTTGCTAAAATAATCCCCAATAAAACTTTCCATGACTGCACTGCAATTTGATCAGTGCCTAATCGCCATATATTCATATTAACAGTATGTACAAAACTATATTCTGTTTTTGCATTTAGTACAAGAAATGAACGTTACCCTTTTCAACATCCAGGCAATGATAGAAAATGTACACTCTAACCCTAACTACTATGTCAGACTAGTCTACTGCCAATTTCAATTTTGGTAGTTTAGCAAAGATAAAGCAAAATGATCATCCAAAGATTAAATACTTTTTTTTTTGTTGAGAAGATCTTCTCCTGTGAGTTACAGTTTGCTGCTAGCTGTGAGTAGTTCCTATTTCTGTTGTGTGAATTTGTCTGACAACACCACTCCATTTTCTTACTTTTCCAAAACCTGCTCACAATTATTTTGTAGTATGGAATTGGGACATAGCTTATAAGACAGCCAGAAGAACTGTCATGTATTTGCAACAGTGTACCAGGGAGTAGCTGGCTGCTGTGTCTAGCCAAGCAGACAGAACCATCTTCAAAAATAGCCTAAATGAAGTACGGTAAAAGGAAAATCATAGAAAGGAATATATAATGTTTGGTTGCGTGGTTATCCTCTGAACTTCAGTTATAGCAGTAACTCAGACGTTGATTACATGTGGAATATTTTTTACGCTATAATTGGACAACTTTGCCAACAGGAATAACTGAAAAATACTTGTTTTTCTAGCAAATTACAGATTCACTGTAGCTCATTACAGCAGTAAATGTGTTGCTGAAAATTGTAGCCATCACATCATTTTGCTACATTTTAAATACTGGAGTCACAGTAGGTTTTCCACATTCATTTCGTCCCATTAGCCAGTTATCATTGTGCTCCCATTCACTCTGTATTCAACTTACACCAAGAAGGCTCAGTTTCTTCCCCGCTCCTTTCAAAACAACCTGTTGAAAAGAACAGATTTGTGACAAAATGCAGACAAAAAAACAAACAAATAAATATAGTTTGAATGACAATCTGACACTATGTATTAACACATTACCTCATTGTAGCCGAACTGTTCTCTTGCACCTTGTCTCCTGAGCCTGTGGAGCACAAAAAACTAACTTATCATGCTGTAATTTAGAATAAAAAAAATTCTATTATGTGCCTGGTGCTCCATATCTGTCTTCTTCAGGACACGTCTTGTCATGCTGTGGGAATCAGCTGAGATACTGTGTCAAGCAGCCCTGGAATTCACACAACGCCAAATTCAAGTAACAGCCTGCGCATCCACGCTCACCACGAACAGATCTGTAACACTTTCAAGAACGTGCTCTGTTTTATTAAATTGATCATAAATTGTTGAAAGCGTAAATGCATTACAGTTATGATGGGCTCAGTGAACAAGTACAAATTTGACTAAACTAAAAACTTTGTTGGCTTCTGACTTTGCTAAAACTAAACATTTCTCCCAACTTCAAATAACCCCACAGTCCGTAATACGTTTTTCAGATATCTTTCAGCCAAACAAATCAACAAAGCATAACCTCCTTTGCAAAGGTAAACATTGAACAGGTTTTTTCCAGAAGTGGACAGAAGTTCACTGATCTAATCCAGCTGTCTGTAATTGCCTTTATATTAGCAGCTTTCACCTGAAACTCTGTCAAAAAACAGACAAAGCATCATGTAACACAATGACAGACCTCTGCATTGACAGATTACCGGAATCAACTAACTGTAGTTCATTCAAATATTAAAACTCAGTCTCTACTGAGTATAGATCTTTTGCTCTCCTCCTCTACAGGTAAGAAAAACAGCTATGTTGTATGCAAGGAGGGTTGTTGAAAGAAAAATACAGAATATCACTAACTAAAATTGTTCAGGCAGGAGGAGAGAAAATGAAGAAAACAAATAAGAATAAATAAGAATAAATAAGAATAGATCAGAAGATCAGAAAATAATTTATGTGAGGCACTTAGGTTAATGATCTGTGAGAGCTTCAAAATGACAAACTTTCTTTGCATTTTTAACAGACCGTGGAGTTAAACTGGATCGATGTCTCCAGTCACAAATGCACGAAATTACTGAGTTATGTCTGATTTTTACACTAGTCCAGTACAGCAGTCTGACTGTTTGAATCCTGTGCATGAGCTCTAACCCAGCCACGTCTGTTGTGTTGTACCTGAACAGGTAGCAACAGAAGAAAAGGGTGAGCATGAGGATGAAGAGGCCGATGCCCAGGATGATGATATAGATGTTGAGCGGCAGGTGGAAGAGCTCTTCAGATGTCATCTTGCCGTAAGGGTCGGAGTTCTGCAATCCAACGTCACACGTAGACCCTGACAGGATGGGACACATGAAAAAAAAAGATGACACAGAATGGAAACAGGAGCAAAAGATATTGTATCGATACAGCTGAAGCTTTACCACCACAGTATCACAGCAATCACAGCAATCACAGATAATGAGAAAATGCATTTCCCTCAGATTCTTGTCAGGGTGAAAAGCCTCTAAAACAGCATTTAGAACAAGAAATTGTGAACTATCCATTGAATATGTATTTATACCATTACAAATAGTCAGGCATACTTGTGTGGAGGCAACCTTCCTACACACTGAAGTATTAACAACTTTGACATTCAATATGTATCAAACTGCATTTTATCAACATATATTTTCATGAAAGGTTGGCATTAGCCAGTAAGCGAGTCCAAACTAACTCAAGTTTGTCTTCGCACAAAGAACAAGGCACTCATGCACAAAGCCTAATGTTGGCAATATTTTTCAAACGCATTTTGGCAAAATATGAAAATGTAATTTTTTAAACATGAATAGCTGCCGCAAACAAAGCTACAGTCAGTTGATTCACATGTAAGGAATGTAGCCTACATCATGTGGCATTTAGAAACTCAGCAGAAAGACAAATTGTATGAATTTCCACACAGAGTGCATAAAGAGTGTTTTACACATGGCATTTGAAGATGGTGAATCCATTTGAAAGCTTTGAGAGATTTAGCCGTGTTTATCACTTTGAATGATGTTAGTAGCATACATTTAGAGTAGTGTGGGTGAGCTTCCATGTTTCATTACTTCATGAATGATCTGATTATTGGACTATTTCTTTCCTGTCTTGGGTTCCCAAAGTGCACAATGCTGGTCGTCTACAACTTTGACACTTTATTTTAGCCTTTCTAAAAATCTATAAATCTATAAGGTTAGAATTAGGTTTAGGTGTAGTTCTGATGGATAAGATTATTGTGCAAGGGAATGACATAATGAATTGTCCCCAGATGGATAAGTTACAGTAAACCCCTTCACTCTTAGTGGAGCATAGGTCATCTACAATGGCCCTTTCTGTAATCTTTGTGTCCACTTGTTGGGATATTAGCCCTCTTAGCTCTGTCAGAGCTTTGCCATCGTGTTTCCACGGTCCACACAGGTCTTCATGCCAAATGTATCCCATCATACATCACCCTGTCTGTGTCCACCTCTTATGGCAAGGATGCGGTGTACGTATCTGTGTAACTTGTAAGGCCTGGCGCACATGCAGCACACTACATCTGTGAAGCCTTATATTTCAAATTGCAGTGCAATGCTGCTTAGACGTCCAGGATTCTTGAGCTGCACAAAGTTTTTGAACTTGGGTGAAAGTTGAGATGTAAGTGCATCTGTAGACGAGGCAGTGTGTAATAACAGCTACGGAGGTGACTGATTTGTAATTTTGTGTTTAAATAAGAAGTGAGTGAGAAAGTGGGAGAAAGGAGAGAACTGAGTTGTGGAAATAACTTTTGACACTTTTTTCTTTAAACTGCAATTGGCTTTACTACCTTTTTACTTACGTATAATTAATGTAGTAATGTTGTTAAAGGAAAAAAAAGGAGATCTTAGATTTTTTTTTCTACTGGTGTTTACTATCTTCAACCTCTCCAGCCCTGCAAAGCACTTTCATTTGAAGTTTTACAACCATCCTTACATCACACAGGAATGTATGTCTTCCACTTCCTAGTCCGCGTCTTGGCCTAACACTAGTTACATGCTGGAGTTTGGGCACGGGGGTGTTTTTAGCCTGAGGGGCTTGAACACGTAAGATTTCATTCCACACGATACCGCCTCAAACCACAGTAGTTAACTCTTAAGCTTAAGTGCACAACGTATACTGTGATGGTGACCTCCTGGTTCAAAAATAATTCTGTAATGGACAGGGGTCAGGGCAGGAGGATGCAATCTTCGGTTTTACAGTTTGGGAGGTGGGGGGGGATTTGACAAGAGGTTTGGGTGAAGGAGGAAGCAGATGTAATCTTAGCACAATGTTAGTAAATCATTGATAGTGAAGCGCTAAAAGGTAGGCCACTGTGCAAATGCATGGGACTGTGCCTGAACACTGTTAAACTGGAAGAGTAGCGTTGGCTGGAAAATGATAGAACCTGACTGTATAAAAACTTCCTTCAGAGGTCTCAGTTGTTTGTTTTTTTATATGTTTGAGGTCATGTCAGTGGTAAAACACATAGGCCTGATAAACTCATTATGATAATGGTTCTTATTGGTCATGTCATAACTTTGTGTATATAATTAGGATTGTGTTGTAGCAGCTATTTATAAATCCAGTGGTGTGGGAAGTCCTTCTGAAACTTTATCAGTTAGTTGACAGTTACACCTGGCAGTTACTGGGTGTTAACATTTAGTAACAACTAATCTCAGTAAAAGAAATAGTAGTTACCTGAATGTAACTCCAGCTCTTTGAGTATGTGCATAGACCTCTAACGGGCTTCACTATTGGTTTAACCCATGGATGGATTATAAAAAATGGATACAGCGTTCGAGACAGAGCCCCGTTCATTCCTATCAGAGTTGCTGAGTGGCGCATGAAGCCATAATGGAGCCAAATATTATCCAGATGATCAGCACTACTTCTGCATTGTGCGGCCCATAGAGCAGGCGCGCTAGAGACCTCCCCTGGCCGGGCCGGCTACTTCCAGTTTAGCGCTTAACTAACTTGAATGGGGATTAAATGATTTAATTTTGCGGGTCTTCTTGACTTTCCAAATGTCTTCGGACCAAACAGTTCAAATTCAGAAGTTGGCTCCACCATCTGGGCAACCAGCAACAAAAGGCAGTTGCAACAAAGCCAGCGTTGAACATCAACCAATGTATGTAACCTTGTCAAGCGAGCCAGTGAGGGAGGCAGTTTGCTGGCTATTGCTAAACCAAATTAGCAAATGCTACTGTAGCATGTCATGGTGTAGCTAGAACTGGCCAGCTAGTGACGTAGCCTGAGTGACACTAGCCTAGCAGTAAGCAAAAGTGTCTGGTATGTCGTCAAAGACACAGGAACGTCCTCACAGACAAGCTTGTTATCTTCCTTGTGGTACTAGTACCACAGCTAGTTAGCCGATGCCTCCTTTCCCAGCAGAGGGAACGAGCAGGCTGAAATAGTCACGAGAAACAACAGGACTTGCTTAGGGGGACATCTCAGCAACACAAGATGGTGATGGAAGTTTTTACCGAGGGCTGTGTTTGCACTCAAGGTGTCTGAGTGAAAGAGAGCCTATCAAAAGGTGTGCCAGTGTTTTATATGATATGGCATGTATATATATATATATATATATATATATATATATATATATATATATATATATATATATATATATATATACCCTCAATGAGGTAAACCTACAGCGAAGCCTGTTAGAGGATGAAGCACATACGCAATAGACCTAGTTTGTGTGGTGCAACTCTGTGATTTAAATCTCAATTTAGTAAACACTTACGTTATTGCTAGGCTAAGTTTGAACTTAAGAAAAAACTGTGCAACCTGCTCCAGGACACTTACCGTTACACCATGGGACTGGATGCATCAAATGTGCGAATGTTCGGTTGGTAAACCTAAACAATCTTTGGGGTCATGATCTCTCCAATATCACAAAGTCTGGTTTCCACAAAAGCACAAGATTTGACCTGTACATCCACTACTTTTTTGTTTTTGTTTCAGACTAGTTTAACCCTGATAGTTGAGAGAATGTGCAGTGGCTTAAATCCTTGTGGTCTGGAGTAAGCCGAACTGATTAGAGACTCCCAGTTTCTCCAGAAGACATTACCAAAATAACCAGCTGCTCATTTGAACCTCAGTCTGCAGTGAGGCTTTGCCACTGAAAGACAAAGACAACAGTCTTGGAGATGAACCTGTGAGCACTTTTTGTGGATAAAAAAAAAGAAAAAAAAGACACCAATGTCACTGACAGTATGAGGAAATATACTCCAAATCCCATCCAGCACTGTTATGTACCTCTGGCCGAGCGCAGTCCCTGCTTTTTTGTTTTGCCTCCCCTTCAAAACATTGTCACGAGGCTCTCCCTCCTTTCCTCTTCTTTTTTCTTCTCCCTTCCTTTCTTCTCTCTCCTCTCTTTTTAGATCTCCACGTCGCTTTATTCTTCTCTGGCTGTGAAAACCTGCCTTTGCCAATTATGGAGACACAAAGGGAAGGACATGGATGGGTTTCCCAGCAGCACAGCCAGCCAACGAGGCGGGCAGAGAGGCAGAGAGGCAGGCAGGCAGGCAGCCTCAGTGTTCCTGTGGAAAGCAGCGTCTCATCTCTTCCCCAGCCTTCTGCTCTGAACAAAGAACACAGAGAGGTATACAACACAGGAAGACAATGCGGCTAATGTTAATGCATATCCAGGCTCTTCTCCTGTCTTTTCCTCTCACATTCACTCTCCTCTCTCTTCTCCACTTCTACAGCCCTCAGTTTGTAAACAGATCCCTGCTCATGTGATTCGCTGTCTGCATCACAGCTCTGCTTTCACCGCCCCCTCCTTCCTTCTTCCTCCCCACCCACCCACCCACCCGCCTGCCTGCCCTCCCTTTACCTCTCGCCCCTCTGGGTTTTTCCTTCCACCCCCATCCCCTCCTTCCTTTGCAGCTGCATGCTATTATTGAAGTAGCTGTAGAGCAGATGGCAGACAGGCAGATGTGGAAACAGCATGGTGAGACGCTTTGATATGATAGTTCTGATATAGTTGGATTGAATACATGCTATTTGTAGAGTTAGTTGATTCCAACTCTAGTTTATACAACGCTTCCCTTGTTTATAAAGATCGTAACCTAAACTGATTCAAATGAGGAACTAATCCATTTCCACCAAGGCTGCACCATGAAATGGACAATATGGGCAACTGCCCCTGAACCTCAGGGGATACAAAGTTCACCAATTAGTTCTGAAGAAATTGTAAATATCTTTGTTAATAATGTAATCACCACTGAAACACATTATAAACAGAAATTATAGGGGCCTAAAGGTGACATGTGCATTGCACCTGAACTTGAGGCCCTAAAGTGCTGTGTTTCTTTTTCTTTTAAGTAGCTGTGGCAGACCGCATGAATTTCCCCCTGCGGGATAATAAACTTCACTTTGACTTTGACCTTCTACAGAGGCCCGGAGATAACATCTAGTTTAAAGGCCTTTATTATTTCTGTTTATATTGGGTTTACAAGGTGCAAAAATAGGGGCGTCAATAGGGGCCCACAGCACATTGTTGACCCAGGAACCCCATAGTCAATCAATCCGTCCCATGATTTCTACAAAAGTAGCTACTGCAACTGTAACTAAGGTCTCCGAGGATTCATATACCAAAAGAATATAATGTAAAAAAGTATGACCAAGCTTTATAATACAGCCCACAATCCTTGGACTTAAACTGCACATCCAATTAATAAGGGAGCTTTCTCCCATATTTTCAATGCTTTGTCCTGATGGTTTGTTTAAGAGTGTAAATACACTTACATACCTATCAGCATTGCTACCCCACTTTCCCCTCTTTTCTTGTGTTGTTACGCAGTGATACCCTTACCCTTACCCTACCACATCATTTTTAAATATGTACTCAGTAATTTGAAAATTTCAAGGCAAAACATAAAAAGTGTTCTTCCCTTAGACCTACAAACTGTATTTGTCCCAGTATAGGTACCCAGTATGTATTTTATTGGTACCCCGTGTACTTAATAATAACACTGTAATTTGTGGGCTGTATTATAAAGCATTGCCATATTTTGCAATTTTGAGCAGGAAGTGGTCCGATTTAAAGGGGCACTTCACCAATTTTAATAATCAAGTTCAGTTTACTCATTATAGAGAGTAATATTCATCCTGTGAAAACAGTTGTCTAACATCTTCTGTGGCTCTGGAGGGATCTTTCTGAAGTCTAATGAAACATGCCATGGAGTTGGATTATGGGAAGTGTAGGATCTAGTGTTTTTGTAACTTGGCTGATATAGTCTGGACAAAAATTCACAATATCTCAGCCTCTACTGCTTCAATTTTAGTATATATATTTAATCTGTCTCTCACAAGTCCCCTAACCTTTTAAACGGTAGTATTAAATGGGTGCAGTGTCCCTTTATGGGTGAATAAATCATATTCCCTATTACATAGTATTAGATAGATTGGAAGTAATCCAATCTGAAACCTGATATCAGGGTTCAATAAGCAATATCAGTCAAACCACTTGGATGGGGACCAACAGGTATTCAGTCAGTATTATAAAGATGTGGTAGAGAGACATGTGAGCAGAAAGTTAAACAAGATAGGTAAACAGGAAAGGAACATGAGACAGACAGTCAGGTAGTTAATGCGGCTATGATAGATGGATTGTAAAAAGAACAAATCATCATTCTGGTGAGATGTGAGAGGAGTACATATTAACAACACAAAAGATGTTCTTTTGAGCTCGTTTCCAGTAGCTTGTTGAGTTGTTTTTCGACCCTGTAATGAGCCGTAACGCAGTTCTCTTGGACGAGAGCTGAGACTCGTATTTGCTTCTGTCTTACTGCGGTTGTTTTTTGCTGCTACTTTATTTAAAATGCTTTCACCTGACCAAGTGAACTGTGCCAAACGAGTAAACACTCCAGAGTTCAACTAAACCACTATACACACACACACACACGCACACACACGCACACACACACACACACACGCGCACACACACACACACACGCACACACACACACACACACGTACACACGCGCACACACACACACACACGCACACACACACACACACGTACACACACACCGTATAAACGTGCTCTGAGGTTTGGGGCCAAGTAAGGATTATTGCAACCAGTGAGTTTTGTTCTGCCACTGGAGCTGCTTTGACATTTTTGTAGAATTAAAACTATAACCTATTAAGTAACATATTTTTTCTCTAAGAAAAAAATGTGTGTGCTCGCATCTGCAGTTCACAAAGAAAGAAAAAAAGGAAGGCATTTTAGATAGCTATAAAAAAAATAAAATAAACAAATGTAAGAGAGATTTAAGAGTGCCGACTTCCCGTTCTGATTATGTTTGATACATGATATGAAATTAAAATGGAAACTCACTGAGATAGTAAGCAAGTCAAGTTGTATGAATAGTTAGAGGCACGACAAAATAGATACATAATCTGTAGACTAATTATAAAATAAAAGTGTTACTAATCTTTTATTTACTTGGAAATGATTACACTATATTAACTTTACCACAGTTGAGTCAGCAAATTCACAGGGTTCTGGTAACCGGGCAACACTTTTTGTAGTCTGTATATGTTTTCATCTGAGAAGAATCAACTTTCATTTACCTGGAAGTTAGAAACTTCAGAATGAAGTCCCAACTAACAAAGCAATATACTGTCCATGTGACTTAGCTATAACCTATATGAAGCTTACTTCAGAGCTTCAGAGTAACTAAAGGTCCATCTAGTGGTTGCTATGCAGAAATGCAGCATTTGACTGACTGCAGTCCGGTGGCGTTTTTTTAACCAGAAATCCTTCATATTAAACCAGAAAAACAGAAACTCACTAACGCCACTAACACAACATTAAATGTGTGTTGCAAAAAAATAACATTGTGCATCTTACTCAAGTAAGGATTATAAAGGCTACACCCTGCAGGATTCAACATTTCAGAATAAAGGGTATGTGCAAGTGTGCTAGTGTAAAGTAAATACTGACTATAACATTTTACTCATCCTACTTATCCTAACTACTGACCTCATTCTATGTTACAAAAATAATCTAATCTACACACTCTCAAATCTAATCAGAAATAGGACATTAGAATGTAGAAAGAAACGAGTATCAAAATCAGTAAAATCTGAATTATAGATTTTTTTAAAACAAGGTTGTTGGAATGAAAACCACCCTGAAATAATCTAGCTCCATATTCCTATATGGACAACATTCGGCAACATATTGTCTCAATATTTTTGTTCAGATAAAAGGCCTCAAAGTCTGTGCCTAAACTTTGTAAATGAGGCTGACTTGGTTTGATGAATTGACTAAGCTGTCCGTAAAAATGTAAATGCTTATTAAATGTATTTCCATAATAATAGATCAAGTTACTAAGGGTAATATCTCAGTTTAAAGAAAACTTCAGGAGATCCAGATCGAGGAGAGGTCACAGTAATACCAGTGCTTTTTGTGATGAACAGGTTTGAATTTAACTTTGATTTATTTTTATGTAAAACACTCCTCTATATTCCAATTTGGTTGATTTATATCAGAGTTTACATGCAATTTATAATCTTTCCTGTGGCTTTCAGTGAGATGCTGTTAAATATATCCTTTCCCCAGCAGAGGGCACTCCAGGATTAGATGTCAAATGCAGTCATTTGAGAACATTTGAGTTGCAGAAGATGGCGCTGTTATTTGCTTAAATAAGGTCCTGACTGAAGCATGGACTGAAGTAGCAGGCTAATCAAAAGGCAGAGTATTCTTGTCCTTTGTTTACATATATTATTTCCTGCACCAACTATTACCAAGTATGAGCACATGTAATGATTCTACAGTTTTAAACAGTCCAGGACACCTCAAATATAATTGGCATGTTGACTTTTGTCATCACACTGGCATTATTGTGAAACCTCTGAATAGTTCACCAGTTTTCATTTCTCGTTTTACTGTTGAATATGCCAAGGCTGAACGTCAACAGCAGAATGAGCCAGCACAACAAATCACAAGTTTTTTCAGTTGACTGCCACATGGAGG
The DNA here is from genome assembly GCF_031162955.1 of Sander vitreus. Taxonomy (NCBI): domain Eukaryota; kingdom Metazoa; phylum Chordata; class Actinopteri; order Perciformes; family Percidae; genus Sander; species Sander vitreus. Next base: position 8,686,972 of record NC_135871.1, on the reverse strand, counting down.
TCAGCTCCCTGTGGTGCAATAATATATGTAAATGGTCTACCATGCTCTGACCAGACAGAACGAGATTTAACCAGCTCACGCCTGACTGTGGTTGCTTACCTCCAAACTTCACACGTTTAACGCTAAATTCCAGCACTGCGCCAGAAGAGAAGCTCAGTTCTGTTGACAGCGAGGGCCTGAAGGCAGTTGAATGAAATGACTTGGATTTTCATAGTACTACATTTATTTATTTATTTATTTATTTATATCAGACTGATGTGAACTTTATAAAGTATGGGCTACTGTGAGTGAAAGGCAATAGTGAACACTCCTCTGATGTTCTCTAGTGATGGAAATGACTTTCCATCAATAGTATGAGTTGAGACACCTATTAATTAATCACTGAGACTTCACTGCCAGTGACTACCTGATGTATTCCCTATAGTAAATGCCTATGGTTGAGGGTCCCATCACACACACACACACACACACACACACACACACACACACACCGGAAGTTAAGACTAAATGAGTGGGTATTGAGAAAATATTTATATAGTGGATTAGATCTAACATTACGGAAGACATAATAATAAACAAATAATAAACCACAACAGTTAAAGCACTGGACAGAGTGTGTTATATATATTAGGGGTGGGCGATATGGCCCTAATGTAATATTACGATATTTCAGGGTCTATCTGCGATTCTTCTTCTTCTTGATATGACAAAAAAACAACATATTATAATTTTTTAAGAACATACAATGGCAACCAAATAAGTGTTATAGTTTTATGTCAGCATAAACAATAACAGTTTGCCTTCAAGATTCTGTATAAAATATAAATGTAAATAAATAAATAAAAGTATAACAAAGTGCATATCTAAACAGATGCCAAATTATTATGCTAAGAAGTTGGAATTTTGCCATTATCACGATATTAGCGTTATTGTATGATTTATCGTGAACAATATGATATGGTACCCCCCTTAACTATATGAAAATGTCTTACCTCAAATACTGTATGTATTAAGTTGAACTTCAGACACTGACTTTTCCAAGACTATTGTATTTCTAAAAATTGGGCTGACCCATTTGTGTCCAGAAATGTGTTTTTTCTTCCAAGGGTAGAATATTCTAGGAATGGGACGGCATGGAGGGCAAACCAAATGGCATTCATGAATCCAAACATAAATAAAAAGCTTTGAAAGCTTGTTTGTTTCTAACAAAGGCTTGGACATAGGTCAACTGTCTGGAGTGTGAGACTGATCCAAGGACACTTACACTTTAATTGTGCACAGATACAATAGCTGAGATAACAGACAGCTTACATTTGACATGGCATAGTGTATGCAACTTTTCTTCAATAAAATCAATAAGATTTGAGGTTACACTTTCTTTGAATGTGTGAGGTGAGGCATAATGATACTCTCCACCTTCCTACATTACAATCAGAAATCCATGTCATGCATTGTGGGAATAACAGAATAATCATAATGCATTTCTTATAATGACCAATGAGCAACTCTGAAACAACACAACTAAGCTAATAACAGTTCTGTTGCAATATTGCACTTCCTCATCAACTGATGTTTCTAAAACATATAGGACCAAATTACATTTGTTTTCCAAATCTAATATATATACACTTCAAAAACTGAAATGTGATTAGTTAGCACAAACAATATCTCAGCACCAGACCACTTCAATTAACACAAATGATTTATACATGTTTCTATGGGTCGCCAAGACATAAAGAAATGAGTGGTAGACAGTGTTGCTGGGTAAAGACTCAAACGCCCTTCGAAAAATCCTTCGTGAATGACTTTACAGGTTTGTGTACTGTCTCCACTACACACCAAATCCAGTATTTTTCCATCAAGTAGCGCACTGGACCACGTGACCACAAAGGAGAAGAAAAAAAAATGCTGTCATGTTTGGGTCCTCAGCTGACAGCGGCGCATGCATATTGCTCTCAAATCACAATTTTTTGCCAGCACTACTTCATTTTTGTGTCCCTGCTGCTACTGACACCGTATATTTATAAAGTCCATAGTTCACTTTGGTACTGTTGCCCATTCGGGGAACAAATTCTCCTCCAGGTCGTTTTTCTAACCCCGTGCGTTCATGATCATGTAACCACTCCCACTCGTGGCTGGTGGAAAATTACCAGCTTACAAGCAACAGGCAAATGAATGGTACTTGCGGTTTATCACATCATTCAACCTAACAGTGAACCTGCATGACACAGACACGGTCATTTCAGTTTATATTTTGCGTTTAAAAGTAGTAAAGCCTTCACAGAGAGTATTAAGTGGATACAATTGTTAAATTGCATTAGTTTTACGCCTCGTATTATTCGCACGTGCAGTAATGCTATGTAGCATTTACATCTATGAAGGTAATATATAACTTGACCCTTAGGAATAGCAATAAACTGTGGTCGCTTACTTATTCGCTATTCTGATAAGAGGAGTCGTGTACAAGTCCATTCTGCATGGGAGTCTGCCCTCTTTTTCTCTCCGGGCGGAGTAGTCGCGTGGGCGCTTGAGCGAATTGAAATAAACTGACAGCTCAATCATTCAATAGGACACCAACTAGGAAGTCTCCGCCGAAGCCGTAGCCAATCACAACGCGGTGTGGGCGTAACCACAGTCCAAAACTTTACGCGGCGCCATCGGCTGAAAACTAAACCGAGATGGAATCTCCCAGTCTGAACCGGTTTCAACCGGTTGCGAGTTAGTTGCTTGAGAGAGGAGAGGAGGCGCAGGCACACAACCTCTACACCGCCCCGCTGGAAAATTATTAGAGTAACGAATTAATTAGTGAATCAAGGTTTACTCAGTTTCGTAAAATGTATCGGAGTAAAATATTGCTGGGTTTGCCGTGATTGTAGTTTTGGAATCCACATCAGTGGTTCTTACCAGCCAGATATCACTCACTGCTGGAGCTGGAGATAGTAGTCAACGCTGCAGAAATAGGAAATATTTTCTATCAACAGTGATATTGAATTATTGACTAACTATATCTTTTAGCTTCTTTGGCAAACGCCACTCTTTTCAGTCAGAGCCTTGGACTTTCGGTAGGTAACTGGGATGAAGTGCAAACCTGCCATGCCGTGATTAACGTTTCTTGGCTTTTACCTGTAACGTTACAATGAATAACATGCATTTGGTGTTGTTGATATAAGTTATGCTATCTTATAGTTTACCTAGCCTGTCATAATGCTCCTGAAAAGACACGCTAACGTTAATTCAGAATGCAATAGCATCAGTGGGATAACCAAATAGCCATCGACCGCTCGCTAGCTAGCATTTAACGTTACCACTTTAAAAGGATTAGCTAACGTTGGCTGCCAGCAAAAGTGGTGTAACTTAACCTAACAAAATGCATAACTCACTGAGTCTACACCTTGCAAGGTTACGTGCGAGACTGCAGATGCATAAGTTACAAAACGCTGTATGATTAAATCCGTGCCTCTCACCACAGCAGCATCACTCCTGTGTCTGTGATGTGAGCGGATGTCAAGTTGATGTTGCTCTGTAGCTACCTAGCGGTAGCCAATGTTAACTTTATCTCTGCGTAACGTTAATGTAAAGCATCTCGAAATGTAGCTAGCTACTATTGGGACTAACCGTTGCCTGTCTTCCTGAAGTGTAGCTGCAACACAAAGCGCCAACTTCTCTTAACGTTAAAAGCTACAGACTAAAATGAATGTATGGGCGCCCTCCGTCCCTGGTATCCTTGGTGGGAGTGGTTGCAGTCAGCAGTGAATGACCACATGTGAACTGTTTGTGCGACACACTGCTTAACAGCTAGCTAGAGATATAGCGTAAAGGCTGGATAATGTTAGCATTTTGTACGCGAGTGCCGCCTGCATGACGTTACTGTTTAGCTACGTTAGTCGCGTTATAGGTAATGCTAGTAACTGCCAACACAATTGTAAGCTGCATTCATTATTTTTGTTGTTTTTACCACGACTGTCCGCTACTTGTGATGCGGTCGGTGTTTGGAGGAGTGAACTCAGTCCCTTACAGATGTAAACAACGTGACGTCGCCCAGTATATCCGGCACGTGGCTCGATTAACCTTCTTAGTATGGTCGTAGAAAAAAGTGCTTGATTTGTATAAGAGAATAGGCAGACTGATCAGTAACTTCCCCCTTATTTCTAATTTTACATTGTATTCATTTGTTTATTTAAAACCCACGAGGAAATGTAATTGACTTTGGTTTAAAAAAAAAAAACGGTGTACTCAATCGTTTACAAATCAATATTAAGGCAAAATAATGTGTTGCCAGTCTGGTAAATGCCCTCCTAACACCAATACAATTAAGGTTACATGGGGTTTTCATTTATTCTTACAGTAACAGTCTAGTGTTACCAGCCACTGGGTGAGATAATTAAGTCAATTTGTCTTTGCTGCCTGAGTCCTACTTCCTGTACTTAGTCCCTAAGTCTATACTCCATGCTTTCCTTTACATACTTTTTGAACAGTGACAGACTTGTGACACCATGAGCTTAACCTCTTAATATGACAGCTCACTTGGTGGGTCTAGGGGGATGTTTAGTAGTCAGCTGTTTGGAATTGTTTCTAAACACACTGTTCACATGACTTTGCCTGTTAAATGTGTTCTGTGCACTCATGACCCCTCCCTCTGCTGTCCTTGTTGCAGAGCTCTATGCCAGCAATTATGACAATGTTAGCAGACCATGCAGCACAGCAGCTGCTGGACTTCAACCAGAAACTGGATATCAACCTGCTGGATAATGTGGTGAACTGTCTATATCATGGGGTGGGGCCACAGGTATGTTGTGAAACATATACAAATGCTTTATAAAACATCTGACACAAAGTGTCTGTGTGTGTGTGAGAGTAAAACATAATTATGCCTGGATTAAAAATTTAACATGTTTGATATTAAACAACGTTTTTGACAAGTAGTGTTTTTCTATGCTAAGTTCTCTTTAAAGGTCCCATGGCACGACAATTTCACTTTATGAGGTTTTTTAACAATAATATGAGTTCCCCCAGCCTGCCTATGATCCCCCAGTGGCTAGAAATGGTGATAGGTGTAAACTGAGCCCTGGGTATCCTGCTCTGCCTTTGAGAAAATGAAAGCTCAGATGGGCCGATCTGGAATCTTGCTCCTTATGAGCTCATAAGGAGCAAGATTACCTCCACTTTCTCTGCTTTGCCCACCTAGAGAATTTAGCCCACCCATGAGAGAGAGACATCATGGCTTTCAAACGAGCAAAGTGGCATTTGGTCAAGGCCACACCCCCACCCTCCACCTTGCCCTCCCCCTCCTCAATAGCTACAGACACAGAAATGGCACATACTAAAGAAAGCTCATTGTGGGACTGGCTCTAGTGGCTGTAATTCTGCACCAAGGCTGAATTTTGGGAAAGAGACTTCAGATACAGTATTAGGGGACCACTAAGGCCTATATAAAAGAGACTTCAGATACAGTATTAGGGGACCACTAAGGCCTATATAAAAGAGACTTCAGATACAGTATTAGGGAGACCACTAAGGCCTATATAAAAGAGACTTCAGATACAGTATTAGGGGACCACTAAGGCCTATATAAAAGAGACTTCAGATACAGTATTAGGGGACCACTAAGGCCTATATAAAAGCATCCAAAGAGCACCATGTCATGGGACCTTTAACCCGCACCTGACCTAAAACACACTGTATGTTAATTCTTCCAGTTTCAGCACATCCAAGTCTAGTAATCACTGTTGTATTGGTTTTCTAAAAATGCATTTGTAAGTCTCTTCTTGGCACCTCCATGTTTCATCTAAAGTGTAATTCATATTTGCATTACAGCAAAGAATGGCACAAGAAGTGTTGACACACTTAAAAGAGCACCCGGATGCCTGGACGAGAGTGGACACCATCCTCGAGTTCTCCCAGAACATGAACACCAAAGTAAGCTAGCTCCAGCCCAGAAAACAGTGGTGGAACGACACTTACTTGTGCTTTGAGGAAGTGTATGCAATTACAAATACAATTTGTGAAATGAAAATGAAAACAAAACATCCCACTAAGCCACAGTGGTTTGCTGACAACATGCTTTAAATTATATAAAGTATGCTATTTGGTGGACCTTTTTATTAAAAGCAGCTCTATGCACTGTTAGTGCATATTTTGGGTGCACATGGCCCCAGCAAAAGTTGCGTATATAGTCCAGGCCGTATTGGCATCATGCCCCAGCTCTTGAGCTATGCGTGACGTCTGTCCTTCTGATAAAAGAAATTCTGTTGGATGTAACCCTACCAGATGAACAATTGACTTTGTCTGTCAATACTGTCAATACTAAATAAGCCTTTTAAGATTCTTTCCTGTTGGGTCTGAATGGGATTGAGCCCCTGCTATTTTATCCATCTTTCTTAATCATACCAATCCTATTAGCTATATTTATTTTGGTACCAGTTTGGTTTGTTAATATGAAGTCAGCAGGAATGCTTGTCTCTATTTAACTGCAGGAATGCAAATTTGAAGCAGTTTTCTTGATTAAAAAAAAAAAAAAAAATAAATTACAAAATAAAGCAGTTACTCCTGCTTCGCTCGTCATTCAACAAATTACTACACAAAATAAAGTTTAAATATACTTCTGTATAACTTGCATGCTTTATTGCACGTAAATATAAGACCTAAAAATTCAGGGAGAGTGCAACCAATTTTTGTATCCATGAAAAGGGCGTTAGCTTACAAATGTCAACGTCAAGTAGGCAAATAGAATGAGCTGCCCCAAACCCATTACTAGTAAGATATATGGGCATGTTTGCATGACCAGGTGTCAGTTGTATGTCTAGGCTGTTACTGTTACTTCTTGTTGTTTAAGATCCGGTGCGTCAGTTAACAGTAGAAGAAAAAGAAAACTTATCTGCAGGCAAATACATTTAGTTTGAGTGAACTCACACTTCCAGCACATCATCAAGGCCAGCAACACCCTTTACTCTACAGTTTACTGTCATATAAAAACACTGGGGCTGTGTCCACAGCATGGGCTCTGATCATCTATGGAAGTTAGCCTGACTTTTCAGCACAGTGTATGTCCAGCTGGTAAAAACATTCACACAGAAATAAATTATATCCAGTATTGTCAGTTAATATATTCTTCCTTTTTTTTTAATGAATAGCCGCAATAAATTGGTTTCTTGATAAATCATTTACATCCCAAGATCCTTTAAATCTGTTCTTTAAAGTTATTCCTTCCAATATCTGTACAGATAAGTGTACATTGTGCCCCTCCTGTGCGCTGATACAGCTGATAAAGCAAACTGCCTGTGAATAGTGAACCCAGTGATTCTGTCTTCAGACACATACAGGGATTCGCAGTTGTATTAACAAAACAAAATTGACTATGATATTTCAAATAATCAAGCCTAATCCATACATCTAATGTCCATAATGGAAAATTACTGTATGTACCGAGATGAAATAAAGTGCAATGCATCCACGACTTCCTCAAAGTACACAGCGTGACATTTGCCTTTTTTCATTTTTGCTTGCCTGTAAGAGTGCTTTTAACACTGGCATTCATTACTAATGTCTAAGTTGATGTATCAACAGTACTTTTTCTAGTTTTATATTAGTAATTTGTCAAGAAATAGGGGCATTAGAGGAAAAGAGGAAACAAAAGGTAAACACCTCTTGAATTCTGCATTTATCTTGTTTCATTAGTTTAAAAAGTGCATAATTTCAAAGCACTTTGAACATTTGGCTTTTTCTAAGTCACTACATCAGTTATAATATTTGGAAAAAATGTAATGAATTCAAGCTGTGAATATTTGATATTAATCACAATGTTCCTTTATGTTCATGGCTTGTAATAGGAAGAAAAGGGGTGTGTCATCCTGTGCATCATGACACAGCTAGGCTTTGACGGCAGGCCTCCACAAGGTCTACCCTTTTTAAATTCCCTTTGACTGAATTCTGTTCATCCGTTTCTATTGCATCTGTTTCATTGGACAGAGGGAGGGTGCAGGCTGCAGTCACTAGGCTCCATTGTAGAGAGACAATTTGTTGATGGCTTAATTTCACCTGTAGGGATCATGGCTCTGTTCCCGCCCCAGCCTTCTCTACTTCTACAGTGCATCCTCTTACTCTTCTCCCCTCCGTTCCCCTCAGTTCTTCAGCCACGACCCTTTAATAATATGCTTTTGCCAGCTAAAAAGTTGCAAAACATTTGGCAGTTCACTGTTCATAATGTTTCTCTTCTTACCTCTTGTGGTGGTTTGTGCTAAGTGTGGCAGTTAAAGGTGAAACAAAACAAAACATGCCAGAAATGTGTGCAATACTCCAAGTGACACCTGTCAATGGTGTACAGTCAGTGTGCCTGTAAGGAGATTTCACCTTTAATCTTCCAGCATCCATTGTCTGTAGCACTTTGTTAATCCTGCTTTTATAACATCATATACTGCCATTTTATTTATTTTTTTGGAATCATTGTACTCTTCAAATGATGATCCCTACAGTTGAAAGAGTCAGTTAAAGTAACGCTAGATCAACAACTAACTTGTAAAATAAAATGTTATTTGTTTTTTTTCTACATGCCTTACTATTAAGCAGAAATTAATACAGGGCATAACCTGTGGTTGGTCTTGCTGTTCCTTATGACACACCAGTTAAAGGGATCTGATTTAGGCTTACCTAAGAAGTGAACCATAATCTATATTTTAGTGTTGGAAAAATTGAATCACATGGTTTAGGGTTGGGTATCGAGATTTTCTTTGTTTTGGTTTAGACTCTGCTTATCGATTCTATTTACTAATTGCTCGTTCTTGGCAAAGAAACCAAATTGTGAAGGCAAAAACCCCCTTTATTTTCAGTGGATTTTTGGGCTGTAGTAAAAAGTCACTTGTCATAAACGACAAGGTATTTTTTGATTTTAAAATAAGGACAAAAATAGATAAATATGTATATTATAATATTATCCCTGAGTTTTATATGGACCCGGTAGCATTAGTTGACTGTGGTGCGCTATGACTACATCTGGAGACCTTGAAAACGCTGCATTCTTAGTGGGTGTTTAGACCAAAAATGAAAAGAAAAGCCCTGCGTTAAATCGAAAATGCATGGTGCTGCATTGGTGGGGGCCTGTTGCTTCAGATGCCTGTGAGAGTAAGACCATAAAATACCATCCAGAAGGTCCAGTTTGAGCAATAGATCAATGGGTTTGAAAGCTTGTCCGACTGTGGTTGATAATATTATGAGGGAGAATGTTAGTGCTCTGGAAAGTTATCACGTCTGCAATCATTTTAGTTTTTTTTTCTTGGCAATGATCTTTAGAAAGAGGGCATTTATATTACAAACTGATCTACAAGGAATGTGCGCTTGTACATATTTTATTGAGCACCGCACCACCTTGACGAGACAACATAAAAAAAAAAAAAAAAAAACAATTCTCGATGCCCAACCCTACATAGTGTTTGTAGCTTCGGTAAAAGAACATTTAACATAGACCTCGTTATGTCTTCTAGACCATTACACTCACCCTTGGATAGCCAAAGCTGGTTAATGGATTGCTGTATTTTTCTGCTGTCTTTTGCTGTCTGGTGTGATGCTGGGAGAAACAGCAGGACTTCTGCAGTGTTCCAGCTTAATGCTGCTTGTAGAGATTAAAAAAACAAACTACAAGTGAATGTTCTGCATACTACAAAATCTGCATGAAAGACGTGGTTCAGTCCAATTTAATTTAGAATGCAAGTTATTACAGAATGGTCCACTTCATACTGTTTTTGGTTAGTATTACAATTATACAATGCTTGTTGAGTGTTATAATAGCTTTATCCTAATGCTTCTCCCTCCTTGCATGTTACAGTACTATGCTCTTCAGATTCTGGAAACGGTTATCAAAACAAGATGGAAGATTCTTCCCAGGAATCAGTGTGAAGGTAAACGTTGTGATTCATAGCACAAATACAACATGTGTTCATTCTGTCAATGTTAGTGCCTTTTTAAATGTTGTGACGTGCGGTTGCCAAGTTGAGGAGTGTTCCTCCACTAAGCACGCTGGTTTGTTTTCTGCTCGACTGGCTTGCACTGGCTGCTGCAAGGCAAGCCAGGTTGGATTCTGCACTGTAGCAGTTGCTTTAGAGAGGAAACAACCAAAACACCCGAGCACTGATTCTTTTTTTTTTTTTTTTTTTTTTTTATAAAGCTTTATGAAGGGGCATCTTTAAAGAGGTAGAGGAACTTTACTTAAAGTTATTGCTGTGCTTGCTCACGTTGCTTTAAAATGTTGAAGCACCCCATGTGTAGAATTTTTATGTGACAGTATTTTTCAAATTACTCTAATGGCATATGTTTTTGTTTGTAGGAAGATAAAACATTCCCAGTGTTTCTTTCAACCCATTCATCTTTTTGTACCTGGAGGAGAAAGAGGGACATGTTATTGGCATGGAATAATCCCTGCCCCAGTGTCTTTTTCTGAAACTACTGCAAGGAGTTGCCAGTCAGTCATGTTCAAATCGTACGCATATGGGCTTTACTTAGGCTACATTTACATTGCTACGTTTTGGTTTGAAAACGAATATCCTTTTCTACGTTTACACCTGGCTTTCGCACCGCTCTGGCGTCTTAGAGCCCCTAAACCAGAAATTGAAATTTGTAAACACTTTTTGGTTTGGAATCTGCGGGGTTGTGTTGCAGTCTCAACGGTCGCAAACGGAGACCTTTGGCAACACAGACACTGACACCAACGGTTCGCCGCCTGATTGGGCCTTATCATCATGACGTCTCGTTCTCTGAGACTAAGCTACCGATGTAACCATGGCAACTACCAGCAAAGGGCAGAGTATACATGCTGCCTCCTGTTTAGCCCTGGCACGCGCATGCCCAGTATTACGAGAATGTTGATGAGCTATGCGGTTTGGGCATGTTAGTCTAAACGGAGATTAGTTCTTCTACTGGAGCTAAAACACTTGTGTGCACGGAGATCGCTTTTGGCTCAAAACTCTGCTTGAAAACCGAAACGTAGCAATGGAAATGTAGCCTTAGATGTCTTTGGAAACATTCCAGATTCCCATTAAGAATTATTATGAATGAGAAGTTGTTTACCAGATAAATTCTACTTTTAATTGATTTTAATTGTTGCCTAATTGCCATTTCTACTTTATCTCTACAATATCTCAACATTCCCCTGTTTTCTTAGTTTCAAAACTAAATTTATTTTCCTTTTTGTTACGACCTACTGCTTAAACATTTTTATGAAGAATTTTCAAGAATATGAAAACAGAGTGGGATGAAAAATGTCTTAAAAAAATTGGTTGGAGCAAAAAGCAATTAATTAAGTTAATAATCATGTGCAAATCAGTTGATTCTGCCTCCCTCCATTTTTTTTCTATAATTTTGCTAAAAATTTATTTTTTTCATTGACCTAAGACTTCCCTGCTTCTGACCGTAGATGCCTGAATTTTGTTCAAGTGGCAAACCCAGTGCAGGGCGACCGGCAAGTATGTCTTTTCCCCCTTGTGTCAGAGTATTGCCTTGTTTTCGGCTCCGCTCACCACACGCCAGCACATCATTTTCAGAATACAGATACAGTCTAGTAACAAATGCGAGGGAGCTGAATTTTTTTTAAGATGCTCTGCTCACATTGACAATCTTGACTGTCTATGAAATACCTGGGGAAATGTAACTTCCACTGAACTGACCAAAACGTTTGCCCTATAGAAGTTCAGTGGCAGGTGCAGCCCACATTCTTGTGTTTACCAAGTATGTAAATGCAGGACCACAATTTTATTTTATTTTTTTTAAACTGCAGGGTCAAGATTGGTTACATTCAGCTAGTTATGAGCCTGCAGACTGTGTTGTATAACATGCTCCAGGCAACTCGTGATGTCACGATGTGTTTCGATGTACACATTGCATTGGTGCATGCTCACAGTGTCTTTGTGATATCTTTGTGTGTTTGCCAGGTATAAAAAAGTATGTTGTTGGTCTCATTATCAAGACTTCATCAGATGCATCAAATGTGGAGGTGAGTAAACCCGACTTTTGTTGACTTTTGTTTGTTTTTTATTGTAATTGTATGGGTAAAGTAGGACTTGAAATTAATACCATGGAAGTTGACAGAACTGAGAAGAAACAACTGAGCTGCATATAACAAAAAATATTCTGCTGAAATGTTAGATTAATATTTGAGCTATGTTGCAAAGTTAAATCGACATAAACAAAAAAAATAGCATTTTTTTCAAGTTTTACCACTACCAAGGCTACGTTCATTCTGTTGGCATTTGATGCTGTCAGCCGTATTTACAAATCAGAGTGAATCTTCCTTCTTTATTTGTTATGTTACATCAGAGCAGCCAGTACAAGGACGGCCATGAGTAATGTTGGTAACCATAGTGCTGTGTCGTCCAGACCAAACATGGTGACTTCAGCTGCTTTGGAAAGTGTTTTCAGCCAACTTGACCACTTAAAGAACCAGAGGGTCGAGTTGTTAAGAGCTTTAACCTACAGATAACCGAAAGCAACTTCTTATGCAATCTCTGAGATCTTCACCAGCAACTTTAATCTAAATGTTCCCTTTAGTACATAATAATAATAATAATAATAATAATAATAATATTAGCAGTACTGTTACTGTGGATGAAAACTAGCAAAAGACTAAAAATATTTGTTGAAATACTCATGGCGGTGTAAAAACAAACGTAAAACTGAAACAAGATGAACCTTTAAATGTACCTTGAAAACGAAACTGGTTAAGTTAAACCAGAAATGAGCAAGGCAGTGGACACAAACAGGTTTGCTTTTAACGAGAGCTTAGCTGGGGATAAGGGTCAGGTCTGATGAATAAGGTATAAAAAGAACAAAGTTGAGAGCTGTTGCACTGTCTATCTCTAACTGATGCCACCACTCGGCTTTTAGCATTTAATAACTAACTCCCTTCACGCTGGAAAGCATACCTAATTGGGCAGACGTGTCAAAGGTTATATAGATTATTGAATCGACCAAGTTGACCAGACGGTTTGAGCAGTAGTTGGATTTGAACTGAGGTTTTACATTTAGGTACAAGCATTCTATGAATGGTCTGTTATCCAAAACGGCACTCTGAGATTGAAAAAACATAATTTGCTGCAGTGTAATAAATGGTATTATATTAGTATGACTTCATCATTTACTTTTCTGAAGACTTCTTACTAGTCTTAAGGCGTCTTTTACAAACACATGTTTTTACTCCCTAATGACAAGACACAGCGTTATGAATCGACTTTGATTCTTCCAAAACATGAAACGTCAAAATTGAATAATTAACTTTTAATCATGTTCACCACTTTTTTTGTCTCACTTCTTGATTATTGACCTCTAACCCTTCCTCTTGTTATTTTTGTTAGATTACATGATTCCAAATGAAATGTTTAATGCTGTGATGAAATGACAGAAGGCTGTGTTCTAAAACTGAGATGGTATCTAACTAACCATCTCTTTTTAGAAAGAAAAGGTGTACATTGGAAAGCTGAACATGATCCTTGTTCAGGTAAGCCTTCAATACTAATGCAAGGTTGTTTTTGTTTTAATGAATCCGTATTGTCTATAAGACCATTATTGTAATCCATCACTGTGGCTACTCCAGCTGTTAGAAACACCTAATTGTGTTCCGTTAAAACACAGTAATGTTTTCCTAGCCCCACAGTGTTGCATGTGAGTGAATTGTTGAGAGGCACAAAAAAAAGTGACAGCAAACAGTTACAGTGAAGTTATCCACATTTGATAGGCAAGAGAGTACACCGGAGCAGGAAACTCAGTTCTAGCTGCCTAGGACAATTGAAAGCCATTGACGAGTACTACGGCATGTAATGAAACGGAGTTCACTGTACAAGAATATAATATACTAAACAATATCTGGGGTCCTACTGGAAAGTGAATTTGTCTTGTTTGTATTACAAATTATAGCTCACTGGCTGCTGCTGGAAATCCCTGAGTCAAGGTGGTTTGTTAGTTTCTCACAGGCTAACTTGTCACAGTGGTTACTAGTTGATTAAAACGTAGGTGAGTTACATGACTCTAAATCATTATTTATAGAAAACAGATGAAGCCCCCGATTTCAGGAGACTGGAGGTGAACATGTAAACTAAAATCTCTAAACCAGTGATTTCATTTTAATCTCATTGCTTGGTGTGGATTATGGATTAATGGCTTTTCTGTAGCTACAGTGAGCAATCCAGTGATTAACGGGTACAAAATATATTAGTCTTTTCACCACATACACTACCTCTAAATGTTAGACAGTTTAGCACATCTGTATGTATGTGAAACACACTATACATTTCAAATAAAATGGATGGATATGCTGGCAGTTTGTTAGAATTTCAGGATAACTGTGTGTTTGGGCATCTTACTGCTGCCTCAGTGCTCCCCTCAGCTTTTGCAGTGATACTTTTAAACCTGAAGATGTCACTCTTAATTAGTCTGTATGACTCTAAAACTGTCTGGGGCTTGAATTTTTTATTTATTTTTTGCTTAGAAAGGTTACTAACTGAGTGAAATGACTAAGTGGCAGCTATGATGAGAGCTGGTCAAATTCTCTAAATGGTGAAAGGGTTTTATTTTTTTCTTATCTCTATTAGCACAGGGCACACTGGACCATCGGTTTAAAGCGACGCACCGTTCGGCCGGTAACGAAAACAAACGATATGCCTATCTTGCATAAAGTTAACAATTATTTTCATATAGTCTTACTTATTGAGATTCATGTGGATAAATATGAGTGGACAGGAGGGTGCGGGTGAGCAACCTTTCTCAATGTGACAAGTTAACAACCACTTAATTTCACCTTTGTGACTGGTAGCCTATATTCCTTTTTGTATTTTAATTTTAACCTTTGTAATGAAGTCATATTTTTCACCAGGTTGTCACCGTTTACATAGCCTGCATTAAACAACACCGTCAGAACGCACGAGGCAAAGTATCTAAGATGAGCTTTTAGTAGTTCATCTTCGGAACGTTGTAGTTTCACCACAGCAGACCCACGCCAATACGTATGTATTAATAAAATGATGTAGCCGAGTGTGAGCGCACTGCGGTTCCCCTAGCACTGTGGTTTTTTTTTTTTTTTTTTTTGGTCCTAATGAATTCTCCTACACATTACCTTGACCTCATGATGTTTTTTTTTTTTTTTTTACTTTCGACCGCAGCCCAGGTCAGCTTAGTTCATGAGTCCTTATTAAAACTGCATACGAAGTCTCCTTTTGTGTGTGTTTTAAGGCAAGCCAGACGATGTTTATTAATTGTCGCTGTGGCCTCGATTGTAAAGAGGATCGCCATGAAGAGAGAAAGCTGCAGGAGAAGCAGTGCATTTGTCTGTATGGAAACATTATGATATAAGATCTAGTCATTATTTATGTAGCAGTTTTCTCATCAGTAAAGAGACACAACAATGACACACAATACAAGTACAAAACAACATATTATATAATAAGTTGAGTCAGTAATGATTGTACCCTTACTCCAGGAAAGTGTTGAGACCTGTAAACGCTGTTCACTGCTGTGTACTGTCTAATCAACAAATTAGTGCAGACCACTTCAGGACACTATCGTGAGTCATTGAGATGTATACTTTATCGGAAAGGTCTTGAGTCAGACAAGTTAGACCACAGTAGTGCCCACGCTCTGAATTTTGTGTGTGCTTGTGTAGTATATTTGCATGAGGGAGACAAAGATTGGCTGACTGGCCACATGAGTGACTGCATTAATGCCATAGTGAATGAGTCTCTGCCTGCATCAGCTGAGCTTACATTGTTTTGGTCTGCAGGGACTGTAGAGCTCCAGATTCCACACTTGTCCTCACTCTGGAGGCTGTTTAAATGTCTGTGTGGGATTTGTGATTTCATTAACACACTTTTACATTCTAACTGTTCTACTACTCTACGATTATAGTAAGACAGTCTCCTACAAAGCAGCAACAGGGGCACATGCCTGACTTGAGATTGGAAGGAGGGATTGTTATTTTTAGCAAGAGTCACAGATTCATCCCCTTAATTTTTTTATTTTCGGATCACGTGTTCGTCTCAGTGGGAAATGTCATTGTTGAACCATGTAACAACCAACATGTGTTTGTGCCCCCTGTGTCAATAGATCCTCAAGCAGGAGTGGCCGAAGCACTGGCCCACTTTTATCAGTGACATTGTTGGGGCAAGTCGTACCAGCGAGAGCCTTTGTCAGAACAACATGGTCATTCTTAAGCTTCTCAGCGAGGAGGTCTTTGATTTCTCCAGTGGCCAGATGACCCAGGTCAAAGCCAAGCACCTAAAAGACAGGTCAGCATGCTGCATCTTCACAAACCTCTGGAAGCACAATCATGTTAATTGTAGAAAGTGTAATGAATTTGCTTTGTAGGCATTGCTAAACAAACCTACAGTGGGATCTATGTATTTGAGCGTACCACCAAAATACCATAATTAACATACAAGCCTACAGAGTGAGTGTTTCAAAGTTGAAAGATCGATTTTGTGTGGAATATCACATAATAGACAAATCAACCAAATCTTCTCTGTCATGGTATATTTAAAAACCTTGGGAATATTTTTTCCGAGGTGTGAACAATGGCCTTCCTGTCTATATTCATTCTTTTTTATTTATTTATTTTTATTAAGAGAAGGTAATTATAATTTAAGACGGTTCTCTATCTTTGAAACTGGTAAAGGGAGGACTAATGTAAAATAAAAATGTGTTTCAGTTTTGGGGGTTAAATAATGGAATGAACTTCATGATGAGTTGAAAATGTGTACGTCTGTTGAGTTTCAAAAAAGCTTTAAAATCTAAATGAATTAACGGTTATGAAGTTATTTGACTAAAATATAAATTGTAAAATGCATTACAAAAATTGTACTCAAGTATTTGGTTTCATTTAGTTATGTTGGATTTCTGGGTGATTCTATAGGGATTATAGGATAGGCAAAAATAATAATAATTCCTTTTTCGGTTCGCTACCGTGGCAAATTGTGGGAAATAATTGTTTCTTTCATGTATGTTAACCGAAATAAAATTATTCATCATCGTCATTGATCCTACTAGGGATGTCACGATATACCTGTATTGACAATAACCATGATATTTCTAAAATGAAATATTGATATCATGTTAATATTCATATGATAATAATTTAAAAAATCCAGTGCATAGACTGTATAAAAGCTTGCTAGCTAGCTACTTGCACAGTGTGTAGCAGTGGCTACTAAAGCATGTCGGATGAGATGACAGAATAATTATTTTTCTTTTTTTGTACAGTTATGGTTGATTACAGACTCTCTCCCCCTTACACTCCCCTTATTTTGAATCATTGCTTGTAATTTATTTGCCAAAAAACGCGATATCGCGATAATCTTGTTTTCTTGAATTCTTTTGGCCACAATAATCGTGTAGTGAAGATCTCTAAAATGTGTTGGGTGCATCCAGTATGTTCCATAATGTTTCTTCTTTTATTTCAGCATGTGCAATGAATTCTCACAGATATTCCAGCTTTGCCAGTTTGTCATGGTATGCAAATCTTCATCTCTTACGTTTTTAGCATTAGCGTACAATAATTTTTCATCAGTTACGCATCAGTGTTTGTCCTTCAGCTGTTTGTCATCTCATTGGTTGCACCTTAGGAAAATTCCCAGAATGCCCCCCTGGTCCACGCTACTCTGGAGACCCTCTTACGTTTTCTCAACTGGATTCCTCTGGGGTACATCTTTGAAACCAAACTGATCAGCACGTTGGTGTATAAGGTATGTACGCAGATGCACACAGTGTCATGTAACAAGTAGACTTGAATTGTCACAAATTGTTTCCAAGACAAATCCATGGATTTGTTGGCAGTTGTGAAATAAGCCAGCAAGTATATGCCAAGCAAGCTTAAACATACTACAAATAGTTGCTAGTTGCACACTCAAATTGTTCTTTAACTAAACATCTGTTTAAACGGTTTTCAGTTCTTGAACGTGCCCATGTTTCGCAATGTGACACTGAAGTGCCTCACAGAGATTGCCGGTGTGAGCGTCAGCCAGTATGAGGAGCAGTTTGTCACACTCTTCACCCTGACCATGTGTCAACTTAAACAGGTGCGTTAGGCTAAGAACCCAGTGCTCAGATTCCCATTTCTTCTTTTAAAGATGTTAATTGAGATTTCAATCTCGATCCATATCCATGCAGATGCTGCCTCTGAACACCAACATTCGTCTGGCCTACGCTAACGGGAAAGATGATGAGCAGAACTTCATCCAGAACCTCAGTCTGTTCCTCTGTACTTTCCTAAAAGAGCACGGGCAGCTCATCGAGAAACGGCTCAACCTCAGAGAAACATTAATGGAGGTGAGAGAGAATACTGTCAGTCACAGGGACACAGTGCTGTGGTGTAACGGCTTGTCTAGACAGGCTGCACAGGCGAAAATGGGACAAAAATACTGCAGAGTAAACAAATAGAAGTCTTGTGTAGATAACTGCATCCATTGTCTAATGGTTCCCTTGGTCCTTTCCCAGGCCCTCCACTACATGCTGCTGGTGTCAGAGGTGGAAGAGACTGAGATCTTCAAAATTTGTCTGGAGTATTGGAACCACTTGGCTGCTGAGCTCTACAGAGAAAGTCCCTTCTCTACGTCCACGTCCCCTCTGCTCTCTGGCAACCAGCACTTTGACGTGCCACCACGCAGACAGCTCTATCTGCCTGTACTCTCCAAGGTACAACACACAGCCACATTTCATTTAACTGCTTTATTGAAGAATTAACACACATATAGCCTTGATTGGCATTGTCTATTTTGCCACTTGATGATATTTACATACACATTGATGTTATATGATGCAATATGATTAATTAATGCATTGTTGTAGTTCAATTTGTCAAAGCAACTTTTTCTTTTAAGAAACATTTCTTACTTGAAGTTCAAGATAGCACAGCAGCTAAGTGTTTAGTAGGTGCAGAAGGGTTTCAGTAGAGTCTTAGCTCGCAGTCATATTAGAATCATTTGGCACTGGTCAAGCAACAGGTGGCTGCTAAACTACTGCCAAAAGATTTGCGGGTTACAACATTACTGAATAACAACAGACTTTTTTTTCTCTTCTGTGATTTATAACTTACATTCCATAACATAGTGTGTGGTGTGTATATATGACCATAAGACAACATATTATCTTAATGTATATTATCCTTTAACATTCTGTGTGTGTGTAAGTGTGTGTGTGTGTGTGTGGGTGTCTGTGGGTGGGTGGGTGGGTGTGTGTGGGTGGTGAGGCTGTTCTTCACTGTGTGTATGCCCTGACAGGTGTTTATCTCTTGTGACAGGTGCGTCTGCTAATGGTAAGTCGGATGGCCAAGCCCGAGGAGGTATTGGTGGTGGAGAATGACCAGGGAGAGGTGGTCAGAGAGTTTATGAAGGACACCGATTCCATCAACCTCTACAAGAACATGAGGGAAACCCTTGGTATGATTTAGTAATAAGAACCTCTAAGTCCACTGCCATTATATTTAGCATACTTTTTCTTGGCCACAAAAATGCAGTGTTTGAAGCTGTGGTAGGCACTTTATCTTTGGCGTCCCTGGGCAAAATTTCCATAATAATTTTTCAGCATATTGTAATTCAAGCGGTCTGAGAGAAAACTGCGCCTCGTCTTGGTTTTGTATTCAGGCTTTTAGAAAATGTAGTCATCTCAAAAGACTTTGGCCAATCACAGGTCAATTTAGAGAGAGAGTTAAGAGTTCCTATTGGCTGTTCCGCACATGCATTTCCCTTGTGACAAAGAAGGGAGCGGGAGAGCTGCAGGAAGAGGTCTCACTCCACTTCAAATTCTGTTTTTTTTTGGGGTTTTTTTGCAGTCTACCCACTGCAGCTTTAATTGATCATAACTAACATAAGAGTTATATGATTTTATGTATGGCTTCTTATTTACATCCATCCAGTTAACTTAATTGTTGATAATGCAGCTTCATGCATACCCACTGATTACATAGGCTAAATCCTCGCAAAACATTTGTTAATTTTACTCAACACTGCCAAAATATTTAGCAGTTAGCGCTGTCAGCTGGCTGGGGCCTTTCTGTGTGGAGTTTGCATGTTCTCCCTGTGTCTCAGGGGTTTCCTGCAGGTGTTCCGATTTTATCCCACTGTCCAAAGACATGCAAGTTTGATTAATTTGGAAGCTCGTCAACCAGCAATCAATTCAGGGTGTATCTGCTGGGATAGACTTTAGCGCCCTGTGAACCTGAAGATAAGCTGTGAAGAAAATGGATGTATGTAGAGAAAGCTTGATGCCTATCAGGCTTGGGGAGTAACAGAATACAGGAACGACATTACGTAATTAACAAGGAGGAGGTGCAGAAGTCTTGTTTTCTCAGACCAATTGAATTACAGTATGCTGAAAGATTCTTATTGAATTTTTTGCCCAACGGCCCCAAAAACACAGTGCCTACAATAGCTTTAATCAGATAACTGATACATTTAGTGCACATGCACACATATTACAACCCTTCACGAGTCTCACAAAACACAACTCTGGGCTCAAGCGAAACCATAAACTAACAGTTGCCAATTCGTTATCATGGCCTCCTAATGTTAGTTTAAAAAAATAAAAAAAAAAGACAAAAAATGCATTCACTGGGTGGAAATTTCATAATTTTGTGTTCAAAGCAGAAAAGGGGAACTGCACTGTATGGAACATGCCCATATTTGGTATTGAGGCCATCTATAAGTAACAGAAAGTAATCAAGTTAGGTTACTTTAATACTGTTATACGTGGATTAGATTACTAACTAAATTTTATTTTTTTTATTTTATAAGTAACCCTCCCAACTCTGATGCTAATACTCTTTACTATTGGCTGCTTGTAACATTGGCTACCTAAAATAGATTGATCAAAATGATTATACAGACTCCAGGCTCATAGAATAATACTGCTGGTAAATTTGGGTTTAATGGATATATTGATCCGTGTCAATTTCCACACTGGCATACCAATTTTACTGTCTGTTCATACACTTTTTTTCTACCATACATTGTACACATACTGATAATACAGTCTACTTTGTGCCATCCTGCAGTGTACTTGACTCACCTGGACTATGCGGACACAGAACGCATAATGACAGAAAAGCTTCACAACCAGGTGAACGGCACCGAATGGTCCTGGAAGAACCTCAACACATTGTGCTGGGCCATCGGATCCATCAGTGGGGCTATGCACGAGGAGGACGAGAAGAGGTTCCTGGTCACTGTCATCAAGGTACAAAAAAAGCCCTGAACTTGTGGTATAAAGGGACCAACATGCTCATAGTTGTAGTACTTTACTTTTAAACAGCTCAAGATCTACCAAAACTTCTACAATGTGTTTAGATATCTGTAAAAAGTAAAATTACAGACTTTAACATTATAATTCAAATTCCAAGAAAACATTTAAAGCTGCTCGGTTTCAATAATAGATTACAGTTCATCCTTTCTGGTCAGGTCACGTGTTTATTGACACCACTTTGATGTTGAATGATTTTTCAAGCGATTGTGTAGAACACTAAACACTGACCCCAGGTCATGTGAATGATTTTGAAAACCCTTTTTGTCCCGTTTGTTTCAGGATCTGCTGGGTCTGTGCGAGCAGAAAAGAGGAAAGGACAACAAGGCCATCATAGCCTCCAACATCATGTATATTGTCGGCCAGTATCCACGCTTTCTCAGAGCCCACTGGAAGTTCCTCAAAACTGTGGTCAACAAACTCTTTGAGTTCATGCATGGTGAGAGGTGGTTCGGTTTTGTAAAGTGTAACGCATTGGTTTAAATTTGTTGGATCTATGTATATCAGATTTTGAAATTATGGCCAATTTTGCTCCAACTTATCATCCTCCATGCCCCTCCTTCATCAGAGACCCATGATGGTGTTCAGGACATGGCCTGTGACACATTCATCAAGATCGCCCAGAAGTGCCGGCGCCACTTTATCCAGGTGCAGGTGGGAGAGGTGATGCCCTTCATCGACGAGATCCTCAACAACATCAACACCATCATCTGTGACCTCCAACCTCAGCAGGTCAGCAAATGCATGCCCATTGTCATTTTCATTATCTCTAGAGATGCATCACACTTGTGCAGAGTACACAGAGAGTCATTAGCACAATTCTGCTTGAAAATAATTTTCGCTTATTTGCCTTTGCTGACAAATCTTCCTGTTTGTGTGCAGGTGCACACCTTCTATGAGGCCGTAGGTTATATGATTGGGGCCCAGACAGATCAGGCTGTTCAAGAGCACCTGATAGAAAAATACATGCTGCTGCCCAATCAAGTGTGGGACAGCATCATCCAGCAGGCTACTAAGGTAAGAGAACAATATACCCCCACATCCTAACAAAGTTTATCCAATATACCAGTCTATACGTTCTATGACAGACAAACAAAAACAGTGTTAATCTGTACGTCTCTCCACCCTCAGAACGTGGACATCTTAAAGGACCCAGAGACTGTGAAACAGCTGGGTAGCATCCTGAAGACCAACGTCCGAGCCTGTAAGGCCGTGGGACACCCCTTTGTCATCCAGCTCGGTCGGATTTACCTTGACATGCTCAATGTCTACAAGTGCCTCAGCGAGAACATCTCTGCTGCCATTCAGACAAATGGTAAGGGAGGTGTGTGTTTATGCTCCTCCAGCTGACTGATAATATGTCTGTAGATTCATCGACGGCAAAAACAAACTGCCTACCACAGCTTTAAGGTCACGTGATGAGCTAAGATTGATAGACTAAAATTGAGGCGCCCTCGCAATGTGATGTCGAAGCACATGAAGGCAGTGATGTTACAGCAGACGGGTGGACCTTCTGTTCCCTTCCATCTTTTCAGTGATGTTTCTCCAGTTTGACAGATATAGTCTCTTTAACATCTTATACAAATCATCCATTGTGTCTCTAGGATATGAACACAAATGTCCTCAAAACCTACAGTTTATTGATAGTTGAACACTGCTGAGGCCTAACCTAATGTATGTTTGCTCTTCTGTGTTGTGCCTTGCACTTGTGGAGGACTTGTTTGGCCTCAGTGTGTTGAGGGGTTAGAAAAATACACCGATGCCTTCGATACTGTGTTAATACTTTCTGTTAAAAGAGTTTGGAAATGAAAGATTAAGCTACACTCACTAACACAAACTATCATGTTGTGCTTTTTTTGGTTGGTGCTACAGTTGCAATAGCTTTGTTTTATTCTAGCCTTTACTTATGCACTTCAGTAGTGGCATTTTGTTTGTAGGCCAGCAATACTGTGTCCTTTTTTTTTCTTGCATGCGGCTGTTTTAGTGACTCGTCTCTGAGTCTCTGGGCTTAAATGGTGGGAGAGGTGCCGTATGAGGTCTGTCAGTACTGATCAAGGATTTCTGCACTTACATTGCCCGCTGATACAGAGCAGGAAAGAAATGGTGAGCCGTACAGAAAGAACAAATAGCGATGATGCAGAGCAGATGGCTTTTCAAAAGAAAGGAACCACTTAATCGATTGTGATTGAAGCCAGGCTCCCCAAACCCTGCTTACCTGTAGGGTTGCGGGATGAGGAAAAAAAATCTTCAAGTTATATGTAATGTCAAGTTGATACAATAATTCTGTAAAATTAAAGTTGCCATAAAGCAGTCTTGATTAATGATTGGCAACATTACCGACAATGGCCTAAATGTCGTTATGGCTTAAGCTAAGTTCCTACTAAAAGACTTTCAAAGTCGTCAGTTCGCTGTACTGTAGTGTGCACACTACACAACTTGCTGTCATCTTTTCCCACTACCTGACTGACCGGCGACAGGGGCTCACACACTACTATTTCTTTCACCAGTTGGAATTCACATGTCTAGCCCTATGCAACAACTTTGGTCTGTGTTGCAAATGCAAAATGTAAAGTACAGGCGACCCCTCCCCTTGGCCTGTGACTTGCACTCTCATTGGCTGTAGCTCCCCGGCAAAGTCCCCTACAACTCCAGGTATTTAGTGTGCCACATATCTGGAATGTGTCTGTGATGCAACAGTCTCGCATTTTTTGAACGGTTCACACATTGCGCTCAAGCGCTGAGCCAATGCGGATTTGCGTCCCATATGGAGCTTCAGAAACTGTCGGAGAGCCAAAATTCGGGGCTAAAGTCCTGTAGTGGGCATCTACCGTTAGTACAACCAGAAAAATGGTATCAAAGGGAGAGCTACAGCACCTTGCTATCTTTCGTCTCAGTGCCTGACCATAACTATAACAGCAAACGAGAGGAAACCGTGACACACAAACATGATCCTTCACTGCTCAACCAGTCAGCATTTATCTGATGCACAGGTCTGCAAATGCCTTGTAGTACTCAAAGACCCCTTCTATGTGCCCTGTGCAGAACATTTACTCACATCCTCACAAGAAAACAATGTGTTACTGTATTAGACAAAGTGTGAGGACGTTTTCTCTGTGTAGTGCCTATCATCATATATGTCTTCTCTTTGTGTTGCAGGTGAGATGGTGACGAAACAGCCCTTGATCCGGAGTATGAGAACAGTGAAACGAGAGACACTGAAACTGATCTCAGGCTGGGTCAGCCGATCAAACGACCCACAGATGGTGAGAAATCACTATGAGATCCTCTGAGATGTTACAAAATACGTGAACAAAAAAAAAGTTAACGTAGTCTTGATCAGACAGCAGTGATATATTTTTACCCGTGTCCTCAGGAGATACTTCACTCTGTGGCAATCAATGAAACGGTTGACAGTAGAAAAGAAGTAGAACTAATCCAGTTTGTATTTTTAGATCAAACTTAAATATTTCAGTTTGTACCCTCAGCTGTGTTTTTATCTGCATAACAATTAATATTCATCGTGTGTCTGAGTTTATAGACATGCAAAAAATTATAGCTGCACCTTTTGTAATGTACCTGTCAAAACTGAGCCTTTTAAGAAGTCTAGGTAGACGTCTTTCCAGCACCTGTCTTTATAGGTGGGTGCTCCTGCTTTTTATTTTCCTCTGTTGTTTGCCTGTTGGTCCCAGCTGATCCCTCCTGTTGTGTTCCAGGTTGGGGAGAACTTTGTTCCACCGCTGCTGGACGCCGTCCTCATCGACTATCAACGCAATGTCCCAGCTGCCCGTGAGCCCGAGGTCCTCAGCACCATGGCAACCATCGTCAACAAGCTGGGGGGACACATCACTGGCGAGATACCCCAGATTTTTGATGCCGTCTTCGAGTGCACCCTGAACATGATCAACAAGGTAAGGCACAATGATCAACTGGACACAGCTTGTAATCTTAAAATTCGAAGTGGGCTGATCATCGTTTTGGTTAACCGTATGATTGAAAGTTTATCTAAACATGTGATACTGACAGTGATCTACATCATGTGGCCTTCACAGCAGTCTGTTAATCAGAGCTCTATATTGGACTGATTATGTTTGTCCACTCTGACATGATGGGCCATTGTCAGAAGAAAACCAAGATAAAATGTATTTGACTCATTACAAAATGAGTGGGTTGACATGGGACACGATACAGCACCGATGTAACAGGTTACACTTTATAGCCATATGTATCCTGTAAATATATATTCCTATTCCCCAGTGTTTTAAATATAGTTTATGCCTACGCATGTCGTAGTCTTAAAGTAAAGGGCAGTCTCTCAATACACTTGATGTTGTTGGCATTTGTAGTAGAGGTCGATCGATATGGGTTTTTCAATGGCCGGTGCTGATATTTTAGAGAGCAGGGCAGCCAATATATAATGCCGATATCATGCTGTTGTTTTGTTTTAGATTTTTTGCATTTGATAAAATACAACAATTTAATCATAATTACAGCTGAGGCACAAAAATAACACTGATGTTGAACATTGTTATGAACATTGTCTGCATTGTCTAGGTTTGCTTGTCTGCAGTGCACTTATTTAAAAAAAAAAAGTAAAAAAAAATGTATCGACTAAAAACAAACAACTTTTTTTGTGTTGTGCTTTTCTGCTAGAACTTTGAGGAGTTTCCAGAGCACAGGACCCACTTCTTCTACTTGCTCCAAGCTGTAAACTCTCACTGCTTCCCTGCATTCCTCGCCATCCCCCCTGCCCAGTTCAAACTGGTGCTGGACTCCATCATCTGGGCCTTCAAACACACCATGAGGAACGTGGCTGATACTGGTAAGGCTTCTGAGAGAGAGAAACACACACACACACACACACACACACACTTAACTACATTGATTAATGTTCATATTAAGCAACAATGCCTCGAGCATGAACACCAACTT
The DNA here is from genome assembly GCF_031162955.1 of Sander vitreus. Lineage (NCBI taxonomy): Eukaryota > Metazoa > Chordata > Actinopteri > Perciformes > Percidae > Sander > Sander vitreus. The sequence continues at coordinate 8,660,788 of NC_135871.1, read as the reverse complement.
ATGTAAAACAATCTGGGTGTTTTATCATATCGCGGGGACAGTGTTTCACAGGTGGGGATAATCTTCAAACAGCAGAAACTATCTGACACAGCTGGTGCACTGTGATACACCGTGTCAGCGATGTTCAGAAGCACTCGCTGATATTTACTTGTCAGATCGTGCTCCTGGCCCCGCTATAACGTACAGGTATAATCTTCCTTTTGTGAGGAATGTTTGAACCGAACAATGTGTAGGAAGCTGAAGTTGTACTTCTTATTCTGCTCACCCAGGTCTGCAGATTCTGTACACGCTGCTGCAGAATGTGGCCCAGGAAGAAGCAGCCGCTCAGAGTTTCTACCAGACGTATTTCTGTGATATCCTACAACACATCTTCTCTGTGGTCACTGACACGTCACATACTGCCGGTGAGCTGACACACGTGAGCTGTGGGGACACCTGACCGCTCCAATACGAACATCTTTCAGTGATGAATAATTTAAGTTTCTTTAGTAAAAGTTGGTGTGTTTTTCTGCAGGCCTGACGATGCATGCGTCCATCCTGGCCTACATGTTCAACCTGGTGGAGGAGGGGAAGATCACTACAGTGCTAAACCCTGCCAGCCCTAACAACCAGGGTTTCATCCAGGAATACGTGGCCAACCTGCTCAAGACTGCCTTCCCTCACCTACAAGAGTGAGTATCAACACACACAAACGCACAATCTCTCTGCTGCAGTAAAATAACACATCTGCTAACACCACCGTGGCTGTGTGTCTTTTGTTTGCGCTAGTGCTCAGGTGAAGGTGTTTGTGACCGGGCTGTTCAGCTTAAACCAGGATATTCCTGCATTCAAGGAGCACCTCAGGGACTTCCTTGTCCAGATAAAGGTGAGTTTGTCAAAGTTCACAAGTCATGTTCAATGCTCTACACATTAGGGGTGTACAAAAAAATCGATTCACATTCGTATCGCGATTCAACCTCTACCGATTCAAAATCGATTCATAGAATTCCAAAAAAACTTTTTTTTTTTTTACTCTCTTTAGTCTACTGCAATCGCTTGGGAAAAGTAACTACATTTACATACTGTGAATAGTAGTATTAGATTATGTTTTTATGTCAGCCTTTATTTAGAGAGGACAGCTGAAGACATGAAAGGGGAGAGGGGGGGATGACACGCAGCAAAGGGCCGCAGGTCGGAGTTGAACCCTGGCCCGCTGTGTCAAGGAGTAAACCTCTATATATGGGCGCCCGCTCTACCAACTGAGCTATCCGGGCGCCCCTGAATCGTTTGTAATCGACATCGTTTTTGAATCGAAAATCTTGAGCCTAAAAATCGATATGGAATCGTGACATTTTCTGAATCGTGCACCCCTGCTACACATTCATAAGTCGCTTTGGATAGCCTCGGCTAATGTAGGTGTCATGATAATTAACTGGAATATAACAACCAGACCTTGTTGGTTTTTTTGGTTTTCAGCCATTGTGCTGCATAAACACAGCCAAAAAAACCCAATGGTTATATATTGTTAATTGAATGTAATATATTTGGACTGTCTATCCGTGTGTATTTGTTTGCTGATAAGCTAAACTAAAGTGAACAAGGCCCTGCATACCTCTGGCTTTGCTGTTTGTTGTTTGTGCTGCGCGGGCTTTGTCTCTTCTCACAGAGGTTATCGGGGACCACATAGTTAGCTGCTTAGCTGTTTCCACAAATAACATTTTCCTGCATGGTCAGGTTGTTCTGCTAAGTATATAGAAGGTCTGTGGCTGCTGTGCCAGCTTATTGTTGGAATAAAACTGTGTATGACAGTGATGTGCGCCCTGTATTCTAGTCTACGGATTGGCCCACTTTTCAGCTGTTAGGCTCATTGAATTATTTTTATTACGGTTATTTTCCAGACTATAATCTTGAGATTAGAGATACAACTGATCTTTTGAGATGTTGTCAGGATCGAAGTAATTAGTTAGTTAGTTAGTTAGTTAGATTTTGGGATCAACAAATTAAAATTATTGTCAACAATTTAGCTAATCGGTTCATTCTTTTTCATTTATAAAGCAAAAATGCTGAACATTTACAGTTTGTTGCTTTTCTCTCAGGTTCAAATGGTCAGTTCAATGTCACCTTGGGCTCTGGGAAGTTTACTTCGTTCAGTCTAAAAGAGACCAATCACTTAATTGTAAAATGAATTGATAATGAAAATAATCTTTAGTTTGAGCTTTGGTCGGGATCCCACACAAGGATCAGTGGGTGTAGAAAATGCATTGGTAGAGGTGGCATGTGGCTTTTTAAACCGCCGTGTTTCCCTGTTTTGTGCTGCTGTTCCAGGAGTTTGCAGGCGAGGACACCACAGACCTGTTCCTGGAGGAGAGAGAGGCGTCACTTCGTCAGGCCCAGGAAGAGAAACACAAGATCCAGATGTCAGTCCCGGGCATCCTCAACCCTCACGAGATCCCTGAGGAGATGTGTGACTGAACACCAGCTCCACCAAACTGTACAGTACTCCCAACAAACAAACAAACAAATAAACCCTAACCACAGCAAACACAACAAAACCCAAGCGAGGCACGTGAGTGTGGCGGGAGGCCGCTCATCTTCTGCAGAGCAGGCCGTCCCATTGGATGTTTGTTGACCAAAACAATGCCAATAATATGTAAATGATTACCGCGTCACCCTGTGGCCCTTTTTACATAATCTGCGTTTTCTATGGAGACTTTTTGTGTAATATCTTTCCAGAACTGTTAATCTAAGCTTATGTTTCGTTGGTCTCTGGCCCATCTCAAGACCTGCATGATGAGGTTGTAACAATTAGACAACTTAACCATCTTGTTTTTGTTCTGTTCCCTCCACCTCCCATGTTCTCTTTCTCCCAGTTCTTCCCTCTTCCCATATACTTGTTTATATATAAATATATTATATATACAGTCTGAGCAGGGTTTTTGTGAAAACAGGCAATTGTGTCAAGTCCGCATAGAGGCTTCTGGACCTGTGGTGTGACAGACAGGAAGTGGTCATTTAGTGGCACACGCACCGCTTGTTTGGTGCCCCCACGGCATTGTGGGAGAATGTGAATCTAACAGATAATGAATGAAGGCCGAGAGATGCTGCTTCATGTATCCACATCGGTTGCTCACAAGGAGTTCTGCTTCACCTTTAAAAAAAAAAAAAAGCGCATGGCTGCTGCCGACAGGAGTTTTTTAGGGAAAGCAAAACCGAATATGTGCATATCATCCCAATTGTATAGCATCTTTAATACCATGGGAACATTTTTTTTTTTTTTTTTCCTCCTTTTTATTCTATTGTTTCTTTTTGTTGTGGGTGTGTGCGCGTGTGTGCTGTCGCCTAGTCGACATCAGCGTTTTGTTTTCCTCTAAGAGGATTGTTGCTCATTTGTGAGCCTTCATTAATGGGATGTTTTAAGGAAGTGGCGGAGGTATTTATGGGTTCTTAGTTGGTTGCATCTTTATAACAACTCCTGTTTAACTCAGATGGCTTTTGAGATTTTGAATTGTACTAATTTAGATTGTTTACCATGCAGTAGTGCTTCAAGACACTACCTTTAGAGCAAAATGAAAAATAAAAACTGGGTTTACATTTAATTTTGTATTTTTGCATTTTTTTTCAGTTGTACCTGTTTGAGTTCTGTCCAAATAAAACAAACGGATTTTTGTCCAGAGAGCAAATGAATTGCCACGAGTTTAATTAGGTAAAGAATGTATAAATCCAAATATGTACCCAATCTCTAATGACAAATTTCCCTTCTAAAGGTGTTACATTTGTTGTGAACTTTTTGAACTGATTAAAGTTGCGAATTTTATAACCCTGCCTTTGCTCACATTTCTTCATTCCACAACAGAGACCCATTTTACAGGAATTGATGTTATTTTTCGTACTTACTGAAAATGTTAAAGCCCCACATTATGCTACTTGCTACTTGGATGTTTGAGCTTCACTGTGAATGAGAGAGGAAGAGGAGATGGAATTATAAGACTATTTAAGCAGACTAGTTCTTTACTGTTCTATGAAATGAAAGTCAAAACCCTGCAGTCTGAAAGTTTGGACCAGGTGAGCTGATAACATGTTGGCAGCCAGCCTGACAATGTGGCATTTTTGTCCTCAGATTTAAAAAATAAATAACATTCCACTTTATATTTTAGGCATATCTCCACATGTGAACCTGTAGGAAAAGCTTACTGTATATTTGTATTGTTTAGTATGTAGCTTCCTCTGACAGACATCTGTAAAATGACTAGTCAGGGGTTAATGAAAGCAACCCCATGTACAGTGCAGTCCTGCCCCCAGTACAGTGACAAATGTTGATCTAGACTCCCACCTGGACGGTTGTGACCTGAGCTCACCCACTTCTCTTACACACTCCCACATAAATCCTAAAAGGAAAGGTAGATGATGATGGATGCCATCTGTCATATATGCAGTATTCCTGTGGCATTAGGCCATTTCCACTCAGACCTCTTTGGCCAAGGTTGGTGCTGGGTAAACCGACCCTGTCACTAATCCCTGTTAACATGCTGGTATTCCATTAAAGGTTATGATGACGCCCTGCAACTGTAAGTTGAAACACTTATCTGACGGAACCTGTCAGCTCTGATGCAACCAGAGAAGAAGCTGATGGATTCTCACTATGAGACTTAAAATTCTGCTTCAACTGAGTACTTCACTGTACTTCATTTTGTTGGGGGTCGAGTAGGTCAGCTGTGGGTCTTGGTGTTTTATTTCAAAACCTTAAACAGTGGCCACTCTGGTATTATGGCGGCATGTCCCAACACCCCTGTAAAGGAAGGCTTTTGCTGATATCAGTGATACAATTTCATTTTTGAGTGGATTTTTTGTGGAGTCATCATCTCTTGTGGTAATTACTAGTTCATGTGATGCATATGCTTTGGTGCTTTCATATCTGAACATCTCACTGGGACCATAATTCAGTCTGGCTGTAACAGGACCCCCCCCTGCCTCCCTCCCTGACCCAGATCTTCAGCCAGCCATTCTCGGCATCCGCTATCGAGGAGAAGAGGCAACAGCTGGGGTAGCCCCCACCCACTCACCACCTACCCAAAGAAATGCCCGCTCTCTGCCTCCTTATGCCCTGCTCTGTGTCTACTAGGCAGGCAGGGCTATTAATACCCCTGTGAGTACATTAGACAGGAAGTGCCAGGTTAGCACACCCACTGGTCAGTGGCTCTCAAACAGAGAAGGGTGGTTGACCATCTACCCAGTGACACATACCAGCCCTCTGCCCAGGACTTTCACACTGTTTCTATTTAATGAACATGCTTCTTTTAGTCTTTCGGGCAAGAAAAAGGAGTATAAAACCGTGTTTTCATTAACATTTTACCCCCATTGAATTCTTTGATATCATCTGGCAGTAAATCGGATCAGCGTTGACAGGTTGTAGTCAAACTGGGGCAAAGTTGATTGATAAGAGCCCAGTAACTCCCCCAGTGTGATATACTGCCACCCAGTGGAGAGAAATGGGGAAAAAATAACTCAAACAGGCAGAGTTCAGTGTCATTCATGTTTTATTGGTCCCAGTGTTGTACAGTGCAGTCACATTGCAGTACAGATAGGAATGACCTATGTCTACCAGAACTGGGGGGAACATTTGTAAATAAGTGTAGCATCTGTCTCACCCAGACGGCTGGGCTTCACCACAGAAGACTAGGAATGCTAATACAGAGTTAGTTTAATGTACTGATGTACGGTGATCGGCAGTTTAACCGAAACAAGCTGAACTGTGTTGAAGCAGTAAACTTTTAATTTCCTATCCGGCCTCTAGCATCACTTATCTCTCTCTGAAACTAGTTTTTTAGTCTTCCATGCGTGTGGAATTTACTGGACCCAAATAATACAGATCTTTAGGTAAAATGACAACTAGCATTTCTGGTGTTGTAGAAATCCCAAACTTGAGAGGTTGTTCAGTTCAAGTGCATTTCCTAAGAGCTATGCCGGATCCAGAGATCTTGTTTTTCCAAGAACAGACCACAAATAAGTAGCTAGCTGAGTGACAGAGGGTGCGGTTGATGGTGATCGATACATAGTCACCTGAGTTAAGCACAGAGGGAGGGAACAGGACTACCAAGGGGTGAGGAGAAGAGTCCACAGCTGGGTTATAAGTAGTGGCCGTGCTAGAGGGGCTGCCAGTAGGAGGTTATTTTCTTATGCTGAGCCCTCACAGAAGGATCTCGCCTCTTCCTCTTGTACTGACGGGTCTTGATGAGCTCTTGTGTTCAGTGTTCATACTCGTTTCTTTGACGGCTCAGTGGCCTTTTCCCCATCAAGTCCTTTCTGTTGTCCGGATCTGAGCATAGCGTACTTTAGACCTGCAAAAATGGACAGTTAGTGATGATAATGATGATTGCTGTGTGTGTGTGTGTGTGTGTGTGTGTGTGTGTGTGTGTGTGTGTGTGTATGTATGCATGCATACTGTATGTGTGTAAAGAGTACCTGGGTGTCTTTTCTGAACTCTGTCTGACTTGAGAGGCACTCTTAAATTGCGCTTCGAGTCTGGAGTAGATTCCTCCTGTAGGCTGCAGCAACAGCACACACACACACACACACACACACACACACACACACACACACACAAATTGTCCAGAACAAAAACAATCCGACATCAGGCAGCTGCAAAAACTAGGACAGCAGGGCTTGACAGCTCAACACCAATCATTTCATTTCATTTCATTTCCAGAATCCTGATACTAAATAACATGTGGCATGTATATGAACAGACACTTGCCTCTTTGGATTCCTTAGATTTGCTCTGTTCCTGGTCTCCAAACCTCATCTTAGTCAGGTAGCCGATGACCTCCACCATGCGGCGCTGGTCTGGTTCATAAAGACAAAATAGAGAATAAATACACAGCGAGAAAAAACTTTCAAAAAAAAAAAGGTAAGAATAAAAGAGAAAAGTAAGAGCATATCTAAGACTCAGCATACTTGATAGGCCTAGAAATAGGAAAGTATTAACAACATTCAGTTCTCTTTTACCTTCTTCCCTCTGAGCGTCCTGGTTGTATCGCATGGAGCGAGAACTGTCCCACTTATTTTTCTGGACGCTCACTCTACAAAACACACACCACGGGCACCCAAAAGTTCAGTTAAACAACATTTAAGATTTTTTAATCAAAGCTGAGCATAGACACACTTCCATCCTCCTGTGATACTTTCAATACAGAAATATGTAAGCATGAGTCGGAGGATTTTGTAAAGGAACTTGTGTTTGCAGATTAACTCACATGAAAGGTGTGTTGTCCCTGGACTGGGACTGAGGGAAAGATAATCAGATTTAGAAAGCACAGACGATGCAAGTTTTAAAGTTACAGTTGACCAGTAAATCTGTACCGTACTGTGTTATTTGAGTAGGAATACAGTTACTAACAAATGCACAGTTAACACAACGTCTCTAAATGTAATTTAACTGTCAAAAGATAAAGAAGTGAACAGTGTAAAAACAGACTACAGGATGTCTGGTTCTACAACAGCTAATGGAAGCCATTAATAAGCAGTGTACAAGAACTGTCTCTTTAAGCAGATGTTTTGCAGTAAAGTAGTAATGCATCATTTAGAGTCACTGTGTGTACAAAGTCATGGAAGCTGAATTATATTCGCTTGAATAAACAAATGATACACTTCTAGTGTGTGTACCCCAACTCCATCTATGCATCAAAAATAAAGCAAAGTCTCTATAGTATCTATATCTAATCTATATTTCAGACATCTCCATCATTTGTATGAAGTCCATCCTGCTGCTATGAATGAAGCAGGGTGTATTATGCTGGAAACGATAGACCCTGCTACAGTACAGCATTTACTATGCTGCAGCTTTACACTGCATCGTACCATAAGACCAAAACAAAAATCTGTTCGATTTTCACGTTGCAGTCGGCAGTATTTTCTCCACAGAGAGGAATTTAAATTGAATATGAATGACTCACTTTCTCTGCTTTGTCTTTGCGCTGGAAGTTTGGAGAGGATATTTGTTTTTTCAGAGGTCTGTGGGTCTTCTTAGCCTTCTTAGCAGCTGGAAACAGAAGAACAAAACAAAAATAACATGACGAATATGCTGAGGGCACCTGACGCCACCTGCTGGCCGAAGGGAGCAACTGTTTTATGTCCCATCTTTAGAAAGGGCTGAAAGTAACAACAATGAAATGGTAAAAATTTTTTAAAAAAAAATAGACGTAATGAAAATGCACAGTGAGGGAGGACAGTGGTGATGTGCTATTAATAGAGAAAAATGTCATTATGTGTCCTCATTTTACTTTTATCATTTAAACCACAACAGTGACTCAGCGTTGAAGGGAAGCTGCACTCAGCAGCACAAGATTTAAAGGAACTGATTCACTGAAACACATCATAGAAAATAAACATGCCATTTATTTTGGGGTGGTTAGTCACAGTAAACGACGACCTGAAGGCGTCATATGTTACATGATTAAAGGAGTCAAGGAGTGACGAAAAATGACGTGATGTTTTACTCTAATTCTTCAGATAACATGACAAAGGGATAGTATAATAGATAGACAGAAGTATATTAAATGTATGATTATACAAAAAAAAACGTCATCAACGTATCCATATATCACTGTTATGATATTAATAAAAATGGAATTGGAATTTGTATCACCCTATCACCTATTACCTGACGGCATCACTGCAGTAATAACTGTTATGACTTTCTATCGCCGTCCACTGCTCCAAACGTTTTGGTGATTATATACATAATTAACCATATCAACTGCAATTAAACTGCCAATACAAGACAATGTTGTTATAATAGTCATGGCAAGAAAAGTTAGGAGCCTGTAAATTAAACCAGGCAACAGCATTTTAATGACATGAATATATATATATATATATATATATATATATCCATTATTTCTTTCTTTCAGACAGACAAGCAGTACAATAATAACATGTACCGAGTCGACCGTTCTCTGGGATTTGTTTTCATGCTAATCGAATGTGACCAGTTTTAGCACAAACCGCTAATTAGCTTATAAAGCTAGTCGTTGTGGCACGGGTAAAGTAAAAAGAAATCCCTATTTCTATACCACTAACAAGGCTCAAAATAGCACCAGACTTCCACGGTAGCATAACGAGGGTCCCTACATGTAAACCGAAGCATTGAGAACTTTGTAAGTGTACAGACAGTTTATTGAAAAGATAGATTATAAAGACAGTAGCGTTCACGTATACAGGCGGGCGCCATCTTGGGAAAACAGTCACGACCAGTCGAACGACGAATGCCGTGTAACCAGTAACCGGAAACATAGCTCAAGTACGGCGTTCGTCGTTCGAATGGTAGAAGTGTGGTGCTATTTGGAGCCTTGTTAGTGGTATAGAAATAGCCATTTAATTTGAATGGGCCCCGAAGACTAGCATTATAAGCTAATTAGCGGTTTGCTGATAAAACTGGTCACATTCGATTACCATGAAAACATATCCCAGAGAACGGTCAACTCGCTACCCATGTGTTATTAACCTCTAGGTTCATTTTGCGCCGGATTTGTCCTTTAACTGTTACTATTTCTAATGAAGACACAAGCTGTTTGGTATTAGCACTGAAGCAACTAGATGGTGCTCGAAGCGCCAAAAAACTACATTTGAAAAACTCAACCTCCTAATGTGTGCTGATACGGTTAGCAGGTGTAGTTTGGTAGAAAGAAAATAGTAAAAGGAAAAATATGTCTTTTTGATTTTGGGGGCGAACTGTCCCTTCAAACATTTTGAGAAGTACGGTTATTTGTTTCCTTTCAAGAACAGATTTACATCAATCTCATGTATGTGTGTAAAGTAGGGATGCACCAAATCCAGGATTCGGCTTCGGCCGAATATTGGGCTTTTTGACGGGGTTCGGTTTCTGCCGAACCTTAGAATTTTTTTCCACTGAACCGAATCCTACGCTTGCGCTACGCTGGTCGACGTAATGACGCCGCCATTGATTATGGGAAGGTGTTTACATAGGTGGACTGTACAGACAGAAAGTGAAAATGTAACTCGTGAGCAGAAAAAGTGTTGTTTGGAAGTACTTTCAGTCAAAAGAAGGCCATTTAAGTCGAACTACATGTTCAATTTGCAATGCCGATTTGTCTCGTGGTGGCGGGGACCCTAAACAATACACAACATCGCTGCTCTTAAAACATTTGCGTATGAAACATTCGAAAGAATACGAGTTGTGCATGAAGGAATCTACAGACAGCAGCCAAAATGCAGCAACTTCAGGTACGGCAAAGGAAGGACAGTCACAGCTAAAAATTGGGAGTAGGATTTGGTATTCAGTTTTGGATTCAGCAGAATCTTAACCAGTGGATTCGGTATTTGGCCGAACCCCAAAAATCTGGATTCGGTGCATCCCTAGTGTAAAGTGAAGTCAGAGGACACAAGTGTTGGACGGATGGATCCAACAAAAAATAGTTCAGCACAAAACTCTCCACTAAAAACCACAAACGGTCGATTTGACTTTTCTGCTTAATGCACGGATGAAACAAATGAGATGCGACGTGTTACTTCATCTTACTTACTTCGTCATCTTTAGAGGTGTTTGGGAATAGTTTTTAAACTTCAGACAGACCCAGACTAGCTTTTCTGCTTCTGGTCTCTATGCTAAGCTAAGCTAACCATGTTCTGGCTCCAGCTCTGTACTTAGCGTACACACATGGGATTCCTATCAATCTCATCTCACCCTCGGAAAAAAAAGTGTATTTGCTTTTTAGCTATTCCTTTAAAATAAAACTTGTTAAAATGTGTATATTATTAGGGCTGCACGATATGAGAAAAATGTGCGATACGTGTAAACATTGTTGAATGTCGCTATAACGATATTACTTGCGATGAAGTGTACTCAGTTCTGCATTTCGGCTGCTTTTAGTAATATGCTGAAATACAACAAATTGCTTGTTGAATTTAAAACAAATGAAAGTAAAACATTTCCAACATACTTTTATAAAAACAAATTGAACATGGAATTGAATATACAAGGCACCACTAAAAAAAACAATATTTTCTTTCAACTGACACAAAAACTCTCTGAGTGCCTTCCGCGATGTGTTTATTGCGCCTGTTGATATCGCGATAACGATAAAAAAAACAATAATATTGTGCAGCCCTATATATTATGAAATTAATAATTATGCAGTGTAATTAATGAAAATCAATATTGTCCACAGACCAATCCCTAACTAATGTATGTGTTGCAGCCCTGTATGTGTGGCTCAAATCAAAGCCAACCACATGGAAAGTGATTACCATAAACATGACTCATCATTATTTCTGTCTGTTGGCGAAGGCCACACAGCAGCACAGGCATACAAAACAACAGCTGCCACTGTGATCCAGCTGTGATCTGTCACAAAAAAGCTAGCTCCCCTACCTTGTTTCTTGGACTGCTCCTCTTCGTCCCCCACCTCATCCTCGGTGACCTCTGACCCCGTGGTGTACTCCTCATCCTCCGACAGGAGAGACTGCTGCCTCTGGAAGGGTGAAAGTCACACATTTTAGACATTGCTACTCAGCTGCTTGATGACAATGACTTTAATCTAACAAAAGATCTCAGTAAAAGCACTGTGTTTGTAATTGTGGAGACAGACGGCTAACAAAATGATTAGTAGCAGAATATACAAGCAGACGTAAGGAAGGAAATTAGGGGAACGTCCTACCAATTGCAGACTCCAGTTTTTCAAAAAGGAAAACTGGTCGAAAAAAAGAAAAGTAGTTGAAGTCAGAACCAGAAAAATGACATGCTGGTAGAAGAAAGAAGCATCAGACAGAGAAAGAGAGAGAGACTCACAGTGCTGCCGTCTCCTCTCAGAGGGCCGAGCAGTGTTGGCTCCATGAGAACATCACAGTCCGGAACCTTTTCTGCACTGGAGGGACTCTCCTCAGTACTAACACACATATCAACACACAAAGAATTGAATTTCATCGGAACCTTTTTATAACAAGTATAGGACTGGGTGCCAAATTCAATACTTTTTAGACACCGACTGAATTCCCTTTAAAGTATCGAGTATCGAAAAATGCCTCGTCACTCAATACCCAAATTCAATACCACAGGAGTAAATCTCTAGCCTGACAAGCCAGACCCACATCCAGATGTTGGGTCTGGGAACTCACCATTGACAGGGCTCAATCCGAGGGGCGGGATAAACGGTTGTCTTTCAAATTCTCTCTGCACGCAATAGGATAGCGCTACAACCAGGCAGAGCAACGAAGAAGGTAGCGGAGCTAGTTGATAGATTAAACTTTTGCCGTATCCAGTCAGCAAAACTCCGAACACATCTTCCTTTTTTAAGAATGACTTCAGTGCCGTTCTTTGTTCTTTTCTCAAAGAAAAGCTTAACTCCAAGTCTTCCAGAGTCGCGGCTAAAGCCGATTCAAAAGACCGCTGCTCCCAGCAGCAGTAGCCATAAGCCCGCCCACCAACTCTATACACGATGTGATTGGCCCGGCCAGAGTTTGGTTTTTCCAGCTCGCAAGCCAACGGAGAGTTGCTAGACTGACCCTGGCTGCAAATTACATTTGCTGCCGCTACGGTGCTTCTAGATTTCTAGGCTAGTAAATCTCATCAGCGTCAGTGAGCCAATAAGCACGCAGCATGCTTTTACCAAGATCTAATAATGTTTGTGATTGGCTGTCTAACGTTACACATCATAGAGACCCGCAGGAAAAACTCCACCTTACGCACAGAGACAGGGCTCACGTTTGTGCCGTAATGTGTAATGTTGTAATTTCTTTTTGTTTTATAAAATTGTTATCGAAAAAAAGTATTGTTTAGGAACTGGTATCGGAAGTTATCGGTACCAGTACCGGTATTGAAAATGTTTGAATGATACCCAGCCCTAAACAAGTGCTCCTGTAAAATGTCGGCTAACAGACACACACACACACACACACACACACACACACACACACACACACACTCATGCTCACCCGTATGCAGTTGGTGTGTTGAACAAACACACTGCGTCTCTGTGCAGCAGCAGGTCATTTAGGACTCTGGTCTGGGCTGAGGTTACCTCGTCACAGTTCTCTTCATCAGGTACGTTCACTATGTGGTCTCGCATCTTACAGCCCTTAACACACAAACAGGATTTCCTGAAGCTTTGACACGCAGCTCGAAACGTCTCTCAGCCACAAACATATGCATGCACAGTAGACTAGAGTAGTATTAAGGTCATCGGTCAGGTGACATTAAAGACAAAATAACAAGCAATGTACTGAATTAACTCCTACATTCACTTTAGAATATCCTCTACTTTCCTTTCTTTGTTTTACACTCTCTTTGTCTTGCCTACCAAGGAAACCAGAAGAAAATCTAGCATTAGTTATATATATTAAATACAGCAATGCTACCTCACTGAGAAATAACTATAAAAGAGCAAATGAGGCGCCAGATAGCTCAGTTGGTAGAGCAGGCGCACACACACATATATATATATATATATATATATATATATATATATATATATATATATATATATATATATATATATATATATATACACACACACACACACATACAGTGGGGAGAACAAGTATTTGATACACTGCTGATTTTGCAGGTTTTCCCACTTACAAAGCATGTAGAAGTCTGTAACTTTTATCATAGGTACTCTTCAACTGTGAGTGACGGAATCTAAAACAAAAATCCAGAAAATCACATTGTATGATTTTTAAGTAATTAATTTGCATTTTATTGCATGACATAAGTATTTGATACATCAGAAAAGCAGAACTTAATATTTGGTACAGAAACCTTTGTTTGCAATTACAGAGATCATACGTTTCCTGTAGTTCTTGACCAGGTTTGCACACACTGCAGCAGGGATTTTGGCCCACTCCTCCACACTCATCCTCCTCCACCTTCTCCAGATCCTTCAGGTTTCGGGGCTGTCCCTGGGCAATACAGACGTTCAGCTCCCTCCAAAGATTTTCCATTGGGTTCAGGTCTGGATACTGGCTAGGCCACTCCAGGACCTTGAGACGCTTCTTACGGAGCCACTCCCTTAGCTGCCCTGGCTGTGTGTTTTGGAGTCGTTGTCATGCTGGAAGACCCAGCCACGACCCATCTTCAATGCTCTTACTGAGGGAAGGAGGTTGTTGGCCAAGATCTCGCGATACATGGCCCCATCCATCCTCCCCTCAATACGGTGCAGTCGTCCTGTCCCCTTTGCAGAAAAGCATCCCCAAAGAATGATGTTTCCACCTCCATGCTTCACGGTTGGGATGGTATTCTTGGGGTTGTACTCATCCTTCTTCTTCCTCCAAACACGGCGAGTGCAGTTTAGACCAAAAAGCTCTATTTTTGTCTCATCAGACCACATGACCTTCTCCCATTCCTCCTCTGGATCATCCAGATGGTCATTGGCAAACTTCAGACGGGCCTGGACATGTGCTGGCTTGAGCAGGGGGACCTTGCGTGCGCTGCAGGATTTTAATCCATGACGGCGTAGTGTGTTACTAATGGTTTTCTTTGAGACTGTGGTCCCAGCTCTCTTCAGGTCATTGACCAGGTCCTGCCGTGTAGTTCTGGGCTGATCCCTCACCTTCCTCATGATCATTGATGCCCCATGAAGTATGATCTTGCATGGAGCCCCAGACCGAGGGAGACTGACCGTCATCTTGATCTTCTTCCATTTTCTAATAATTGCGCCAACAGTTGTTGCCTTCTCACCAAGCTGCTTGCCTATTGTCCTGTAGCCCATCCCAGAAGAGTACCTATGATAAAAATTACAGACCTCTACATGCTTTGTAAGTAGGAAAACCTGCAAAATCGGCAGTGTATCAAATACTTGTTCTCCCCATGGGGAGAACAAGTATTTGATACACTGCTGATTTTGCAGGTTTTCCCACTTACAAAGCATGTAGAAGTCTGTAACTTTTATCATAGGTACTCTTCAACTGTGAGTGACGGAATCTAAAACAAAAATCCAGAAAATCACATTGTATGATTTTTAAGTAATTAATTTGCATTTTATTGCATGACATAAGTATTTGATACATCAGAAAAGCAGAACTTAATATTTGGTACAGAAACCTTTGTTTGCAATTACAGAGATCATACGTTTCCTGTAGTTCTTGACCAGGTTTGCACACACTGCAGCAGGGATTTTGGCCCACTCCTCCACACTCATCCTCCTCCACCTTCTCCAGATCCTTCAGGTTTCGGGGCTGTCCCTGGGCAATACAGACGTTCAGCTCCCTCCAAAGATTTTCCATTGGGTTCAGGTCTGGATACTGGCTAGGCCACTCCAGGACCTTGAGACGCTTCTTACGGAGCCACTCCTTAGCTGCCCTGGCTGTGTGTTTTGGGTCGTTGTCATGCTGGAAGACCCAGCCACGACCCATCTTCAATGCTCTTACTGAGGGAAGGAGGTTGTTGGCCAAGATCTCGCGATACATGGCCCCATCCATCCTCCCCTCAATACGGTGCAGTCGTCCTGTCCCCTTTGCAGAAAAGCATCCCCAAAGAATGATGTTTCCACCTCCATGCTTCACGGTTGGGATGGTATTCTTGGGGTTGTACTCATCCTTCTTCTTCCTCCAAACACGGCGAGTGCAGTTTAGACCAAAAAGCTCTATTTTTGTCTCATCAGACCACATGACCTTCTCCCATTCCTCCTCTGGATCATCCAGATGGTCATTGGCAAACTTCAGACGGGCCTGGACATGTGCTGGCTTGAGCAGGGGGACCTTGCGTGCGCTGCAGGATTTTAATCCATGACGGCGTAGTGTGTTACTAATGGTTTTCTTTGAGACTGTGGTCCCAGCTCTCTTCAGGTCATTGACCAGGTCCTGCCGTGTAGTTCTGGGCTGATCCCTCACCTTCCTCATGATCATTGATGCCCCATGAAGTATGATCTTGCATGGAGCCCCAGACCGAGGGAGACTGACCGTCATCTTGATCTTCTTCCATTTTCTAATAATTGCGCCAACAGTTGTTGCCTTCTCACCAAGCTGCTTGCCTATTGTCCTGTAGCCCATCCCAGAAGAGTACCTATGATAAAAATTACAGACCTCTACATGCTTTGTAAGTAGGAAAACCTGCAAAATCGGCAGTGTATCAAATACTTGTTCTCCCCACTGTGTGTGTATGTATATATATATATATATATATATATATATAGAGGTTTAGTCCTCAACGCAGCGGTGCCGGGTTTGACTCCGACCTCGGCTCTTTGCTGCATGTCATTCCCCCTCTCTCTCCCCTTTCATGTCTTCAGTTGTCCTGTCAAATAAAGGCCTAAAATGCCCAAAAATAATCTTTAAAAGAAAGAGCAAATGATCACATGATGCACTTTATAAAAAATATGTTACATGGGCCATCGTACATCAGTGTCTTTGTGCTGCAGTTTAGCTTGTGTGGATGTCTTTGTAATCTGTGAGCTACATTTATTCATCTGTAGCCACGGAGGATAACAGGGGTCAGTCCCAGCATGCAGTGGGACAGAACTCTAAACAGATTACTTATCTGCACTACTTTACAAGCCAAGTAGAGGATTCTCTGCTTTAGTTTCTTCTCCAGTGTTTAGTATTTCTTGTCTTTTTGTCTTTTGTTGTTAAAGCTCTCTTTTTATTTTTTCAACCTGCCTGACTGGTCTCCTGCATTTAGGTGCTCTTTTTAAACTCTTCAGCGTGGCAATTAGTACACATACACTAGCGGTCAAAAGTTTGGGGTCACTTAGAAATTTCCATTCCACTCCATTATAGACAGAATACCAGCTGAGATCAGTTGCATTGTTTTTTTAACCACGGCAGCAGTTTTTAGATTACATTATGTGCTTACATAATTGCAAAAGGGTTCTCGGCAATATCTACATTGGCCATTATCAGCAACCATTCATCCAATGTTCCAAAGGCACATTCTGTTTACTAATCTGATATCATTTTAAAAGGCTAACCGAGAAAACATAGGAGAACCCTTGCAATTATGTAAGCACATAATGTAATCTGAAAACTGCTGCCCTGGTTAAAAAAACAATGCAACTGATCTCAGCTGGTATTCTGTCTATAATGAATCAGAATCAGAATCAGAATCAGAGAATCAGAAAAGCTTTATTGCCAAGTACGTTTTTTACACATACAAGGAATTTGTTTTGGTGTTGTAGGTGCACGTCACACATTCTCTAAAATAAGTTAAACAAGCAGGTTAAACAGAACAAACAATATAAGTATAAATATATGTACACAGAATGTATTAAAAATAAGAGAGTAATAGTTAAGATAAAAAGAGCAGATGGAGAGGAATGGAAATTTCTACCCCAGATTTTTGACCGGTAATGTATAGTGTGTGTGTGTGTGTGTGTGTGTGTGTGTGTGTTTGTTAATACCTTGGGCATACCAGAGGGGTCAAAGCGGAGAACCCTCTGATTGCAGCAGGGGTAGATTCCTGCCCCATGCCAGCCTTTCTCAGTATCCATTCCAGGGTACAGCACACTGTCTTGGTGGTACTTGCAATGGGTTAGTTCTGCACACACAAACACACACACACACACACACACACACACACACACACACACACACACACACACACAAAAACAAAAATTCTTTAGGTGGGGGTAAATATAATTAGTCCCATGTGCATAGGTTTATAGTATCAACATTACTACTACTAAATACATAACCTTACATGAATACACAAACACACACCTGTTGGCATCGGAAGCAAGTGAGGTAGTTGATGGTACCCCAGATTCTCCAGTAGACCAGGACCCAGGACTTGAGTTCCTCATACAGACCCATGATGTATTCATGCACATCCCAGCTCTTCTGTCTGCAAACGCACACACACCGCGCACACACACACACACACACACACACACACACACACACACACACACACACACACACACACACACACACACACACACACATTGATCAAGAGATTAGCCCTTAAAAAGGTAAAATAGTATATGTCTGACAGCTAAACAACTACAGGAACTACAGGTACAGGTATGTGAATCTTTACACATGTGTGGGAACTATAATACCTAGTGTGTGTATAAATGATCTCTCCGCGAGCATCTATGTTGATTTTCCCTGGAACACAAGAAATCTTTCTCTCTGTGTCTTTGGTCAGCAGCTTATGGCACAGACCACACCTGGGATTAAACACACATATGACAAATAGTGAGACTGACACCAATAACAGAACAAATATCAAGGTAAGGGAAAAATTGCAACTAATGTTTCTCACACACGCTGTTGCTAAGCAGTGAGGTAGGTACTGTAACTGCTTGGAGAAACTCAGAGGCTCCAGCTGCTGCTACTCACCTGTAGAGAGTCGAGGCGTTTCCTGGTGAATCTCTGCTCTGGTAGTTGGGATCGAAGAGACGCTCAATTTTCTTCTGAAACAATTTGCTTTGAGGGAGAAATAAAATTAAAAAAAGAGATTCCTAGCATTGGCTGCTTTTGCAATTTGATGTTATGACCTATTATCATAGACTTCACTATTTCTATAACAAGATTCATCACATTCACCTCACATCACATTCATCCAAGATGCTTCGAGAAACGATTTGTAATAAAAATCCAAACACCAATATTCTGCATCTCGTTTAGGGCTGCACGATATGAGGATAATATCTAATTGCTATTATTTTTGACCGATGTTGCGATTGCGATATGATGCGCGATATTGGAGGGGATGATCATTTTTGTATCATTATTCTCATTTTCATTACAAAATATTAAAATAAAATAAAAATGAAAATGATTACAATGTGATTGTGGCGAGGATCTGTACCAAACAAAGATGTTTTCTTTAGTCTGTTGGATACGATTTGTAGGCTGGGACATCTCTGCAGCACCACAAAACTTAATTCAGAGTGGTTTGACACATATCAACATGCCTTCAACAAATATTGAGCCACCCCGCCGATTTGGATATTGCACTAGTCCATATTGCGATTTCGATTAAATTGCGATCTATTGTGCAGCCCTAGTCTCGTTACCTTTTGAACTTGTCTTTTTTGTCCCTGATGTCGTCGGCCTCGTTGTGGTTGAAGAGTTCGGCGATGCGCGTCGCTAAGTTGCTATTGATGCAGTTCATGTTGCAGGGCGTAGCCACGATGGCGCTCATGTGTTTGTGGCAGTACTGGATGCACTCCTCCACCTGAACATAGACAAACATATACCGCTCTTATAAGACCTTTCACAGCAACAGTACATTAAATGTCAATGATCTTACATAAATAGTAATCAAACACTACTTTATCAGACACAGCAATATACTACTTTATATTGCTACAGTGTTAGCTCTGTCTAAATAACTCTTGAAGGCAAAAGAACATCTACACTTTTAACATTCATGCAACATCAGCTTAACAATGGCCAAAGGTCACAATCTATGTATGGGCCTCTTGTTTTTCCTGGACTAGGAGAGAGTAGAAATGATCAGTTCTAAAACACATTTTCAAGCTGCTGGTAGATATTCTTGGGAATATGTTGTTACCAGGCTACATGACAATATTTTTTTTTTTTTTTTACATTTGAAAAACAAAAGGCCCGAAGCACATCACCACACATGGCGTCGCACGTCACAACACTTACTAACGTATCCATCTTCAAGAACTCGGAGGAGATCAGGATTGAGATCACATTGCTGGGCTCTGTAACCGACAAACACCACATAACCAACCAAGCAAACCCCACAACCAGCAAACAACACAGAACACACAGCCAGTGAAACACCAAACACACGCCACGTTTAGTGACCAAGAAATGGAGCAACATCCACGGATTTACACAAACAGGTAAGTTACAGCTCAGGCGTTCCTATGTGTAAGAATGTGATATTTATTATTATTGTTTGTTAACAGTTTGCCCAGAGATTTACCGAGGCGGGGTTTGTCCTTGTTTCCCTCCCCTGCAGAGTTCCTCCTGACGTAGTTCATGAGCCAGTCGAAGATCTGTACGTCACAGTGAACGGAGATGTCCACCTCCTCCCACCTCTGCGGGTCCACAGACAAATACTCGGCGAAGTAATGCATCTCTTTAACTAGAAGCTCTCTGGGACATGTGAAGTCCTGCTTCAGATTTTTGGTCTCGTCACACACATGGATGACCATGTTGGGACTGTAGGAAAAAAATTCAAATCCATAATTTGAAAAAAGAAAAAAAAAAAACTTACCTGACAGTAAAACTCACTGCTAAATATTTTATAGCTGCCTTTAAAGTCCACAGGGTGTGAGTAATTCCTACTGAAAGGATTTTAATATGAAGTGGAGTATCATTTAAAGATAGAGCATGTGCATATGTGTAAGAAATCAATGTGAATTTTTGTGAACTTGGGTTCACTGCTATTGGAATCAACACTTTGTAAAGACTAAGGATGAGCTCTTAATACTTACTCTCGTGGCTTCTGAGGTTTGTCATCCTCCTCTGCGGAGACCCTTCTCTCTTTCTTTTCCACAGCACCAACCCTTCTTGTGGGCGTCGATTTGGAGCCTGCTGACAGCAGCAGAAAAAAATTTAAATATACTTTAAATCCAGTTATCAAACAGTAACCATCAATACTACACTTTTTTTTTGGCACTGACATATATTTTAAGCATTGTACTGCTCTAAAATATTGGCTTGTTCCAGCAGTCCATGTTTGCTAGCCTGAGAACATTTTATTAACAAAGTTAGCTGCGACTTCACTGATTATATCTTGTAAAGAAAAAAGCAT
This sequence comes from Sander vitreus, assembly GCF_031162955.1. Classification (NCBI taxonomy): domain Eukaryota; kingdom Metazoa; phylum Chordata; class Actinopteri; order Perciformes; family Percidae; genus Sander; species Sander vitreus. The sequence continues at coordinate 8,640,123 of NC_135871.1, read as the reverse complement.
GGTCAAAATGTTTAAATTAAATTAAAAGCTTTTATTAAATAAAAAATAAATACATTTTAGATGGCGCTCATGTGCTTGTGGCAGTACTGGATGCACTTCTCCACCTGAACATGGACAAACATATGCCGCTATTATAAGACCTTTCACAGCAACAGTACATTAAATGTCAATGAGCCTACAAAAATACTAATCAAACACTTTATCATTGCTACAGTGTTAGCTCTTCTCACAGAGCAGCAAGTAAGTATAGCAGTGAATAAAAGTGAAATGTGAGGGGAAATTCCTGTGAGAAATACTACAAAGAATTAAATTTAAAGCTGCAGTAAGTAACTTTTATAAAAAAATAAGTTTTTGTCATATTTGCTCAAACTTTCACTATATCCTGACAGTACTAGATGAGACAGATGTAATAGGCTATGGAAGAAATCATGTTCCTCTGCCTCCCCCTAGTGCTCATAATGGCATTTGCAAGAGTTCGCCGCGAAGGAAAACAACCAATCAGAGTCAAGGAGTCTCTCAGGCAGTGTCGATGACTGTGTGAAGTCCTCAAATGTTTTCAGGTCATATTTGAGTGTACTGTTTATCTGTAAAATAAGAACGTTTGTGACCCGACCCCCATGTTGAAAACAGTCGAGCCAAAACCAATCACCGCTCACTGGCTGGAGCAAACTCTTACAGCTAAACAGTACGCTAAAATATCTGTTATCTGTACTACTCAGAATGGCACTAACTGACCTGTAACTTTGCTGCTGCTCTGGCTGCTTCCTGTCTCCACCACCTCCCCAGTGTCCAGCAGCGTGGTCAGGCCGTCTGAAGGGGAGGGGCTTCCTTCTGTCAGGGCATTACATTGGTTGTCCACATGAGGAAATCCCCCTGTGCTCTTCAGCTCCTCAAATCGATGGGCACACTGGAAGATCACATCAGTGCCACAGTATTATTTATTATCAACAAGCCAGGCCTAATGTTACTAAACCATGCAATGACTGATGGATGGGATTGGACAAATAGAGCGGTGGATGGATGGATGGATGGAAGCATCATAGTTACCCAGCATTCCAGTTACCTCCTTGGGAGTGAATCCTGGAACTAGCTTGGCTACATTGTCCCAGTTTATGGGCTGGGGCACTCCCCACAGAGAGCCCAGCACCATGTCCAAAACCAGGACGTTGTTGTCATAGGGAAAGTTGTTGTTGTCCGAGCAGAAGCGGCTCATTTCTACAGAGGCAGAGAGATGAGAAACAAAAGACAGAGAGTTAACAATGAATGCGTACATTTGCTGCAAATCTGCTGGATCATGATATCCAAATTAGAGCTAAAATGTTCAACAGAAAATGAATTGGCAACTATTTTAATGATCGCTTAAGTCTTTCTTACATGATAGTAAACTGAATATTTCTGGGGTTTGGACTGTTGGTCGGGCAAAAGAAATGGCTTTAACAAAATTTTGATGGGCAATTGTTTTTAACCATTTTATAGGCCCAGCGGTAAGTTGTTTAATCGAGAAAATATTCACCACATCAATAATAAAAATGAATAGTTATTCGCAGCCCTAATCTAAATTATGAATGACTTTATCATCTTAGATGAAATCGGTATGACAGCACAAAATAGTATGAAATATGAGGTATTGCAGCAATACTGATTAATAAATACCGTCCAGCTGAGAATGTAGCTAGTAGAGGGTAATCACTCTTCAGTCTAGCCAGTTTTTATAAACGTTAGCTATATATATATATAAAAATTATAACATTATCCTTCAAAACGCAAATGTACATACTTTTTTTCCATACATCAAAATAAGTAACGTTAGTAGGTCTAAATTGTATATGAATAGACTTGTAAAGGATTGTGTTTGGTGAATGATGTCTGTGTAATGTTTATGCGTCATTTACTAGAAAGCAAAGTTTCTGTAATTGTCTGCCACATAAACACATCACAGGTCATAACATCCTGGAGGGAATGCAGAGCTTTACTCTGATATAATGTTAGCAGCCAGAGATAAGGTCGAGGATTTGTTCATTTTACATCCATTTGTTGATACCGGCTTATGATATAAATCCATGGTAGACCATAGAGAAACTTAGTAGTGTCAGTGGAGTAGTGATGCTAGCGCAGGCCGAGTCACTCTGTCCTCCTCCTGCTGCATTATCAGATGCTTTTAGGTCAGATTATATACAGATGGTTCTGTACACATAATTCAAACAGCAAGAATAATGAGATATCGTTGACATACTTCTCTGGTGTCGGAGTTGTTCTTCCCCGTCGTCTCGTACAGTCAACCAAGCTGGTGCCCGTTTTATGTCATTGTGTAGGGATGATGCTGATGCTGCGGTCCTCCTACCGGCTAACTGCAGCTATTGCTAATGCTAGCTTTGAGAGACAGTGTATCTGCTGCCTTCAGGTACTTAGGGAACTCCTAGCTAACAACTCGACACGACACCAGTGATGCAGTCAGCCCGTAGATATACGGATATACAGTATGTACGTGAGTCAGCCGCATAGTATTGCCCCGTTGTTGGTGGGTGTTGCTATTTTCTTCAAATTAGTCATGGAATGTCAGGATAACTTGTACGGTAAAACGTCCCATTAACAAATGTGCTTGCTTTAATCGAAGTAGGCAAGTCTTGCTTTGTCCTCTGAGTGAAGTAGCTCACGGTATGCGGTCGAGCCTTTAGCAATTAAAGACAAAGTAGACCATGAGTTAAGTATCTTTTGTCAAAGTAGGCCTACTATGTCCAAGGTCAATAATACCTTTAAGCCCAACTGCACCTACAGTCCATGAAGGCATCATTAGCTTCAATCTGCAAGCATATCAGCTAGCTAGCTAGCTAGCTAACGTCAAGTGGCTACTTAGCTATCTTCGTTTGTAAACTTTTAAGCCCAGTAGCACAGAAAAATGATATCTACAGGCTGCGCTGTCAAACTGCAAACTCAGCGGACAAGTCCTAAAATAATGTGGAGAAATAAAAACTGTTGGTAAATTCCGTCGGTATCTGCTGACTCGTCCCAGTTGTCGCACTGCAGCAGGTTAGGCGTCCTGTTGCTTAGAGACAGCGGCTGTTTCTGCCGTCAGTCCTACTTTTTATAAAACTAAATAAAGTTACCTGAAAAAAATAAAATACTAAAAATAATGTTACCCCATTAAAACCTAAAACAAACAAAAAATAAGCTCTCTTGGCCTTAAGTTTTGCTCGTAACTTGAGATACTGATGTGAAAACCCTGCTCCTACTCATTAAACCTACTTTATAGACCTTTTTAACGGCAGACATGTTGACATGTCATAGTAGGAAAAGCACAGGTGTATTCAAAACCATTAATGATGGCTGCATTCCACTTAGGAGAGACCCTGGTATTGTGCTTAACGGGCAATATTGTAGGCTCAAAGTGTCATACTCTAATCAGCTAATTACTCCAAAACACCTGCAAAAGGTTCCTGAGCATTTTAAATGGTCTCTCAGTCTGGTTCAGTAGAATTCACAATTATGGGGAAGACTGCTGACCTGACAGTTGTGCAGAAAACCATCATTGAGGCCCTCCACAAGGACGGAAAGCCTCAAAAGGTAATTGCAAAAGAAGTTGGATGTTCTCAAAGTGCTGTATCAAAGCACATTAATAGACATTTAAGTGGAAGGGAAAAGTATGGAAGAAAAAGGTGCACAAGCAGCAGGGATGACCGCAGCCTGGAGAGGATTGTCAGGAAAAGGCCATTGAAAAGTGTGGGGGAGCTTCACAAGGAGTGGACTGAGGCTGGAGTTACTGCATGAAGAGCTACCATACACAGACGGATCCTGGACATGGGCTTGTCAAGGCGCTCCTGAACAACAAACGTCAGAAGCATCTTACCTGGGCTAAGGAAAAAAAGAACTGGTCTGTTGCTCAGTGGTCCAAAGTCCTCTTTTCTGATGAGAACAAATTTTGCATCTCATTTGGTCCCGGAGTCTGGAGGAAGAATGGAGAGGCACACAATCCAAGATGCTTGAAGTCCAGTGTGAAGTTTCCACAGTCTGTGTTGATTTGGGGAGTCATGTCATCTGCTGGTGTTGGTCCACTGTGCTTTTATTAAGTCCAGAGTCAACGCAGCCATCTACCAGGACATTTTAGAGCACTTCATGCTTCCTTCAGCAGACAAGCTTTATGGAGATGCTGACTTCATTTTCCTGCTGGACTTGGCAGCAGTCCTGCCCACACTGGTTCAAACCTGGTTCAATGACCATGGGATTACTGTGCTTGATTGGCCAGCAAACTGGCCTGACCTGAACCCCATAGCGAATCTATGGGACAATGCCAAGAGAAAGATGAGAGACCTGAGACCGAACAATGCAGAAGAGCTAAAGGCCGCTACTGAAGCATCCTGGTCTTCCATAACACATCAGCAGTGCCACAGGCTGATAGCATCCATGCCACGCCGCATTGAGGCAGTAATTCATGGAAAAGGGCCCCAAACCAAGTACTGAGTACATATGCATGATTATACTTTTCAGAGGGCCGACATTTCTGTATTTAAAAACTTTTTATTGATTTCATATAACATTCTAGTTTTCTGAGATTTTGAATTTGGGGTTTTCATAAACTGTAAGCCATAATCCTCAAAATTATAACAAATAACTGCTTGAAATATCCCACTTTGCATGTAATGACTCTATATATTAGTTTCACCTTTAAGTTGAATTACTGAAATAAATGAACTTTTGCACAATATTCTAATTTTCAGAGTTTCACAATTATTGTGCATGCTGACTCACTGAAATAGCTCACTGGGACACTTGATGGAACTGAGCCATTGTTAAGGTTATCAATCTCAGCAGTGCTTTTCCTACTATGTCAAGTCAAAATGTCTGCTGTGAAGAAGGTCCATAATCCAACTTTCTACTCATATACTTGATTAATTACACAATGGACAAAACGTTTATTTATTTTTTTAATTTATTTTCAAAATAATATTAAATATTTACAAAATTACTTTTCTGTGACCAACAAACAGCTAACAATGTGCAAAATGAACCCCTTCCCATTCTGAATGAATCCAATCACATCATTTCATAAAGAAGACAATGCAGAGGACCAAGCAGCCTACAACTGAGGGCAAAAAGAAAATTACATAATTATATTGTCAAACAAAATACTCTGGCTTTGTCTTTACACTCTATACAGCTGATTTATCAGTGCACCTTATTACCTTAAACATTGAAATAATTCTTGTTATAAAGCAATCTCAATCTGGTACATCTTGAATCAGACATGATCTTAAAAGAACAGCAGTGTACCATCTTTCTTGTATAAGCTCTGACTGAAGAAATGTAAGAATAACCTAATTTGAAACACACTGGTTCTAAACAGAACAGTACAACAAAGAACCTATGCATGGAAACCATTTTTGACCGTTAACCTCATCAGAAGGCCCACATTGTGTTGATATATGATATAAAACCTTATAGATGAGCCTAGGAACTACTTTGAGCAATTCTTTACGAGGTCTATGGTGTTTCCCCAAATATCTACTGTCGGCTGATTATTAGTCAAGCTTCAGAGTTAGACTGCAAACAAATACTGACTGAGCCAACCAGTGTTATGAACACACACATAGACTTGCATACACAGAAATCCACACGTGCACAAACATCACAGATCAGTCTTCTCAGGGATGTTTAGCACCGTGCTGGAGGGCATACTGGGGTTGGATGTTCCCAGACTGAAGGACGATGGTGTTTCTCTGTACACTGATTCTAGCAGTTCCTCTGGGGTGTAGGCTGAACCAAGGCCTGGAGTAAAGCCTTGGGCAGTATTGGACTCTGGGTGTGCAGTAAGGGCTGTCGGGGAGGCCTGTGTGTTCCCTTGCTGGACCTGAGCAAGCCTCTCCATCTCTGTGTACTTAAGGCCTCTCCTCTTGCCCAGGACCTTGACATAGTTGGCTGGGACAAGTCCTGTGGTCTGGCTATCCACGCTGGCCAGCAGCCAGCCACGCACTCTGGGCTGTTGCTCTAAACACAGGGGAGAATAAAAGATCATGATCTGACCTTATCAACATGGGCGAAACACTAACGATCTCTCTTAGAAAACCACACTGTTCTAGTTTTCCAAAGCATGCCTTGCTCTTTCATTATTGACAATTTGCTTGATGGGCTTCACTCAAAAGACAAACTTTCAAAGGCTATTTCTGATGTCTTTGCAATAAACACTATGCACTTACATGGACAGAAAAACAAGAGCTGGTCATTTTACTCATAATGTTTATGTGGATCCCACCTCTTTCTGATATGTTTATATGTAACGTGATGTGATATTGATATCTATAGTGAAATAATACATTTTCTGGAGAGAAAAAATATCAACTCAGAAGTTGGTTGTGGATAAAAGATGAGAAACCAATTCAAGGAACTTCATGACATTGATTAAAAAAAAAAAAAAAAAAAATCATATTTAAATCCAATTTTCTCATAAAACATTGATTTGAAACATTCCCCATAATGGTTTAGTACACCCATATGTGTAAAACCATGTATGTATGAGAGGAATGTGAGGACAGTAAACAATGTCCAGCAGTTATTAAAGAGCTCTCACCTTTAGGGGCAAGGTTGAGCATGTCTCCAGCCCGCAGAGAAATCTCCTCCTCAGAAGCAGCTGAAAAGTCATACTCCGCTCTGGCAACTACGTGGTCATCCTCCCCGCTGGCCCAATTAGTGGCTAAATTAAGAAACACAAAACATCTTTACTTGTTAAGGGTTAAGAGTAAAAGACAGACTACATGAGGGAAGAAGAGAACCTGCAAAGTCTTGTGTCACCTGTGGATCTAGCAGTGCAAAGAGTTCCAAGAAAGGGGGGGACAGCTCCTGAACTTAAAAAGTTATGTTGATAAAAAAAAAAAAAAAATGTGCAAGTTCACCATCTCATCTGCAAGTACAAAAACTTGAATGCAAATCTCACCGTTTTCTTCAGTTGGACTGGAGCTCAGCAGTTTCCAGATAAGGTAGGGTCCCCCCAATACTACAGCGAAAAACAGAAAGATTGGCCAGGACTTCACGGCCGGACCCTCCATCCCTGCTCCATCCACTCTGGATGCACCTGTAGCCAGGGCATCGCTTGCACTGTCTGCCCACAAGTCGTCAACCTCAGTGTCTGACCTTCGCCCCAGCAGCCTCTGTAACCGTCGGTAGAAGAAGCGCAAGGTGCGTACCAGAGCAAAGGCTGAGAAAACTCTTGTGAGGTGTGAACGCAGCCGTGTTAGGTGGTTGGCTACATCCAACACCGCGCGGAAACTGTTATACACAGCTGAAAAGGTGGCGTCCAGCATCATACTAACTGAGGTAAAGGCCTGGACAATGCTCTCGATAGACTGGAAGGCACCGCGACTGCTCTCCTCCGCCTGTTGCACAAACCGGCTGGGGGCAACGTCTTCCGTGTTGGAGAGGCGGCTGTACCCTCCTCCCATGCCGTAGCCGCCACCACCACCATAGGTGTAGGGGCTGTAGCCCCCATACATAGAGCTCCCATAGGGGCTGTAAGAGGAGGTGAAAGAGTTGTAGGCTGGACGGTAGGCCTGCTGGATGGGACGAGGGGGCAATGGGGGCACCATCCTGGTCAGGACAGGAGGGCCTGCAGAAACAGAGGGGCCTGCAGAAGGTCCAAAGTTTGAAGATCTGTTTGGTGAGAAGAAAAATCATAGGGTTCGAAACATCTTTAGTGTTCTGTTATGTCATTTTTTTTTATGATACAGAAAGCATGGGTAACATTTCAATTAGCCTGATGCTAAACTAAAACTAAGGCATTAATGATTCTGTGTCAGAATAATCCAAGACAACCCTTTGGATTTGTTTCAACCTTAAACATTTTTAACGACATGCCTCGAACGTGATCAAATTGTTATGGACCACAGCAGACATTTTGACTCGTCATAGTAGGAAAAGCACAGCTGAAATTGATAACCTTAGCGATGGCTCAATTCCATCAAGTGTCCCAGTAAGCTATTTCAGTGAGTCAGCATGCACAATACCAGGGCCTCTCCTAAGTGGAATGCAGCCATCATTAATGGTTTGAATACACCTGTGCTTTTCCTACTATGACATGTCAACATGTGAAAAAGGTCTATTAGTATGAAATTGCAAACAGCGATGTGACCTAAATTGAATAGTGCTTTAACGTTATTGAACAGCAAAGACAGTGAGAACTAAAGAGACAGTTTTATGGGAATGTTAACCGAGTGGCGTATTAAAAACTACCCTAAGTGGAGAAGGGCAATTACAATGATTGCATGGCTTTAGTTTATGTTTTGTGCGGCGTTTACATTCATCATTAAGATATGCTAACGTTACCGTCTACCTGGCGAGACACTTTCCGTAACGTTAACGTTAGCTACTTCAGTAGAAGAAGGCAAATGCCAGGGCCTCATCGGGCCTAACGTTAGTTGGTTAGCTATTAGTACAGCTGCTACTTGTGTTTAAATGCCCACCGTAGGCAAAATATTCGGGCAAATGGAGATTGGTTTATTGGTCAATGATTTATACCACCATATCAAAGGCTCCACTAGGACGATCACCTAGCTTGTGCTACAACCTTAGCATAAGTTAGCTAGCTAACGTCACCAACAACAGCGAACCAGCTCCAGTAAGTAAACACAAAACAGGTCTATAGCTGGCGTTTACCTGTAATTTATAGGTGCACTCATTGCCCCGGGAATCCGCCTTTCCCATGGCTTTGGTGGGGGCTGTTGATCCATCGCAAAATATATGTCCACAAAGTGTTAAAAAAAAAATAAAATAAATGCGAACTCTGTTCCCACCTGACAGCTTCTCCTGCTGCCTTCCGTTCTCCTCGTAGTTTCCTACTCTAACATCGCAACTCATGTGTGTGTTGTTGGATTCAATAGCCCTAAACGGACTATAACAATAGTGGATTTATAGATACATATTGCTTTGTCTCCTGGTCTGATATATTTTGGCACGGCTTCCATCTCTAAACAGACATAATGGAATTTCTAATGTTCAGAGAAAGTTCCACAATTGAAAAAATCCCGACAACTCGTAAAGGCACCAACTGGTCTGTGAAGTTCTGTGATCAGACCAGAATAACTGATAGAAGATAGATTTAGTTAATACAACCAGAGAATGTCTGATACAACCAAATATTTTCTATGAATCTATCTAAAGATCTGAATATTTTTGGCGGTAAATTAGATGTTTTTATTTATTTCTTAATTTTTGGAACTGCTTAAATTACTTAACAATCCATTAATAATCCTTTATGTTTTTCACACTCGATTAGTAAACCCTGGACGCTTAAAGATTAAATGCACTTTTCACTTCTGTCCAGCAGAGGGTACTGTGACTTACAAAACAAGACCCTCGAGATTGACTTCTGCAACCTGCAGATAAAAGAGAATATCCCTGCTTTGTAACACACTGTCGTTAAACAAAGAACATTTTACTAATTCATGTTCAGTCACATTGACAGCCATGTGGTTTGGCTGAATAGAAACAGAAACTGTCCTAAAGTTTGGCCTTAATTATGTATAGGCTGTCCAACCTGCTTTAGGAAGTTCCATATAAAATGTGAGCTAAATAAACCGACTACTGTCATCAAATAAACATGATACATAAAGTCTGCTGTCCTCAGACCTAATGCTCCACATGAGAACAGAGTGTTGACTTGCTTCTTTTTAACACTCGACTGTAAGGTGCTAAGATATATAACAGCTGCTTTTTTATTTATTGAAAATCCATTCTAAGAAAGAAATTACATGTTATTCCCACCTATCTTAAATAGTTGTATTATTTCACACCATCAGACCACTGACAGTAGACGGAAACTTGCCTGCAAAGCATCTAAACATAGAAAGAAATTGTGGCATGAAATTAGTTTGTCACATTGAGTAGGCCAACTATCACCATATATCCTATGCCAATCTTCTTTTATTGCTGACATAGCAGCGCTGAGATTTGACTTATACTGTATGAAATGTGTGAATTGGTTTGAGGATCGATTCAACCTTTGAGATTTCACTGGCAGTGTTGTTCGGTTAACCCAATAGTCAGGTTTGAGAGGGGGCGGCTTGTGACTTACGCTGTTGTGAGTGTGAGGAAAGCTGCTCTTGAACGCAAGTGCAGAGGTGTAGGCCTACGGTGTGGGTTTTAGGAGGGAGCCCTGTGATGTCAAGTGTTTTGTGTGTGTGTGTGGGGGGGGAGCATATATGCAGAGCTGTCACATTAGATACACTGGGGGTAGGAGGACATAAGATGCCTGTGTGATGCCACAATGTAGGTGTGTGAGAGTGAGGCTGCCGTTTGTGACATGACGGTGTCAGGATCCCAGGCAAAAGGTGGGAATCCAAAGTGTTAGCCTGTGATGTCGCTGTGCGTGGGAAGATGCTATAGCTGATGATGGTCCTGGTATTTGGGGTTTGTGCTGAGCACCTGTAACCTTTTTGTACCGCGGCGATATAGGAAGGTCAAAGATAATGAACGATCATTACATCTAAGCATATAAAGTAGAAATACATTACATAGACACTCAAACATGACACCCACATGTGTTTGTTGGATGTAAATTTGCTGCCGCCTCACTCTTCTGGTTTTAGGCTTTCCAACAGATTTTGGAACCTGGCTGCAGGGGTTTTGCAGGTCATGAACTATTAAAATTAAATCTGAGAAGAAAACATAACTCTTTGGTTGAACTGCACACAGCTTATAGAAACTTTGGATTCTTGGCGAGAGTTAGATGAGAAGATCAATACCACTCTCACGCCTATCCATTAAATATAATATAATATAATAATAATATAAATAATTTCCCGCAATGTTGAACTGTTCCTTTAATTGAAACTAAGTCAAACTATATGAAAACAGCCCCAGACCAAGACTACATAAAGTAGGTGGAAATACTTTTGACCTTATGTTTATGATATTGATATATGTTAAGTTAAAGGGGACATATTATGCTCATTTTCAGGTTCATACTTGTATTTTGGGTTTCTACTAGAACATGTTTAAATGCTTTAATGTTAACATTATTTTTCTCATACTATCTGTCTGAATATACCTGTATTCACTCTCTGTCTGAAACGCAGTCTGATATTTGAAGAAGAAGATGTTGCCAACACATTTCACAGAGATTGAAAAAAATTTGCTGGGGCATCCACAAACATACCCTGTATATTCCTGTGTTTACAACCACAATATATCTTAATCATAAAAGACTGATTGACACTATAAGCTAGTTCAAAGAATCCCTATGCTTTCCCTGATACTCTATATCTGCCAAGTTTCTGTTCCTACAGTACAGATTTAGCCTACTGGTTCAACCAGACTTATGACTTTACGCCACTACTCTTCCTTTACCCGCTCCGAAATTACAGTGTTCTTAACAGGTTATATGGTGTAGTTTTGCTGGGCAGCACGCTGGATTGGCCTGAAAGTGATATAGGTACTTTACACAAACGCTGGTTCCTCCTTGCTCTCTGTGTGTGTGTGTGTGTGTGTTCTCTTTGTGCTACATACGTGAGTATTGCCCAAAGTATACATGACAATACAAAAGTGGAACTGTCAAGATAAAATGTTGGTGGAACAGACAGAACTTATTGTTGAAGTTTATGTGTATTTAACCTGTGTACACCACGGTATGTTGACATGGTTGTGTGGCTGCTTATGAAAAAAGGAAATACAGTAATTGACAACACAACATTGTTGTGTCTGGTATAATGGACTTTATAGGCAATGCTATCAAGTTCTGTTATCTGAGGTGTAAATGTAAAAAGGCTGACGGCAGTAGGCCTATACAGAAACTGTGAAGCTGGGAAAAAAAGGGTCTGAAGTATGAAGGCTACAGTTTCAAAAGTTATAAATCCCTAATTTTATATCTCTTTAGGATGATTATATTAGGATGAAATCAGACACTGTGCTACTACGTTTGGCCAATCTATGTTTGGCCAATCTATGTTTGGCCAATCTGAAAGGCAAGCTAGGCTAGTCAGCTTTTAACACAGCTTTTTTTCATCTGGTGTTATTTCTTTCTCTATTTTGATTACATTTAGCTACTGCCTTAGGTATATGGTATAACAAACTCAATTACTAAGTTGTTGGAGCATCAACATTCATTTTTCAATCATAGGTTGGGAAAATGTCAGTGAGTTAGCTTTAGCTAAAGCTAGCCATGATTCCAAACCAGCTAGCTTTAGCTAATAGAGCGTTTTCTCGGGGCGGTAACCTGGATGCGCGGCCATATTGGAGGCACTCGGTGTAAACAACTGAATGGATTAATGGAGTATTGTGCGCTTTGGATACTTTAATACTTTATGTCTAAACAACAGAAAAGCTCATCAAAACGTGTCCAAGATGCAAAGGCATATAGGGAAGGACTTGGACCACAAGAAAAGGCGCGATATTTCGAGAAATTACAGTTTACTGGCAGCGCAGATCCCTACAAGTTGGCTCCCTCTTCTTGGATCCATGGTGACCCGGTGATTCTTCCTTCAGTTGCATATCCCGATATAGTCAACTACCTGGTTTTCTCGCTGAGCCCATACACAGCGGAAGACCTTAAATCCTACAAAAGTTTGGAGGCCTATAACCAGATGGTGTGTGGATGGGTGAGAGAGACGCAGTACCAAGCCATCAACGACCGTTGTGTTGTGAAGGTCAAAGTAAGTAATGCAATAACGTCTTTAATCAACCTAACCTTAACTGTATGATATCATTGCGATACTCAAGGGGTAGCCAAGTGACTCGAATCGGTTTTTTTTCATTTCAAAGAATGAACAAGACAGAGTTTTCCCTCGTAGATCCTGGTTGAGCTTTGCCAACCACAAGCGCCTCCTTTCCTCTGATAACGTCTGGCATTCCTCTCCCTGGTTTTTAATAACTTTTGGAAGTCGATAATATTCCAAATGTTTTTCTCGGTCTGACCTATTGGTACAACCTAAAACACGGCAATAATTAACCATTTTCCTTGACGCCGTTCGGGATTTACTTCAGTGCCTGTGCTTTGTTGTGATGCGGAGTACCTCCAACATGGCGAATTCTGGTCTGATGACGCGTCGTGAAAACCCTCTATCGGAGTGCTGTCACTGCAGTTTGTATTCACCTCTCTTTTGTAGTTTGTGCACATTTTTCATCCTTTTCCCCCTGGAAAACAGAGGTAAAGAAAACAACAAAATTCTAACCAAATATGTAGTTACTGCATTTAGGCTTTGTAGGGCACTGTATATCAGTGAATCAGCTGAATAAATGACAGCAGTGGTTACTCGCTTCTGTCTCCACTTACCACATTAGCATATATAAACAAGGAGTGTGGTTCATACTTGAGCCACTCACATTTAGTATACAATCTCTAAAAACAATGGCACAAACCTGCTGCACACCCTGGAACACACAGTTAGACCTATACACTGTTCTACACTGGTCAAACAGTCACAGTAAAAGCTTCGTGGGATTTTCCCTGCTCTGAAACATGAGTTAGGTCTTGCATGAGAAGCCTTTCTAGCTTCATGTAAGGTACAACACCTATAATTAAAATGTGCCGCAGGAAGTTTGCAAATTGTAGGATCAGGCAAATTGCTCTCAGAGAATGGAAGTAATAAGCGCTCTCCATATTTCATAGAGAGGTCTTTGGCTCAGTGATCTTATAGGTGGAAAAGATGACTATATGTGTTTATGACATTGGTTGGGCATCATTCCATAAGTTGATTCAGAAGGAGACGTTTTGGAACCTGGTTTGTTCCTAAAAAGGTTAATAACTATATGCAGATTGACATATGATAAAGTTAGAACATATTTTATTCCTTCGGCGAATAATAATAATTAAGTCACTTGCATGGGGCAGATATTGTGTTATCCTCATTCTGGTGTATTTTATAGCAGCATCATGAAAAGCTGGAGGCCCAGAATCCCTTATTTGAGCAAGAAAGTTGCATACAATAAGACAAAAATAAATCTTCATATTTATGGTTATATGCAGCCTAGTAATATGAAACCCCATTACTGTGAATATATTGAATATACAATGGACATCACTCAATATACATGTGTGATCAAACACCAGTAATGTTCAGATCCTTTTAAAAAAACATTTAAATAAATGCATAGAGGAAGTGGGTAAATACAATTCAAATCTAACTTTTGTATTATCAGTACTGCATGCATACATTGTGAGTGCACTGTTTGAACACATCAATGCCAAGCCTGCCCTGTGGTATCCCTGACCTAATTTGGTGAAATAATGTCGCGTTCATTCAGGTGGAGTGTGACCGGATGCTGGTGTCGTCATCAACCATTTGCAGTGAGAGATGGCAGGAAGCGGAGGGGAGGGGGGGGGGTAGCTGAGAGAAGGAGGAGGAGACAGAGCAGTATAGGCGGGGCATTACTGGAAATAGGTGGCTAAACAGGTCTAGCTTGCTTTTTCCAGGACATGGTTAGGAAATACTGAAAGAGACACAATGCACCGAGCGTCTAGTCCAAACTCTCACTGTGATTGCACAGCAAGACAAACACACAGATGCAACATACATACTGCATGTGCACCCACACACTCATGCAGTGTTTGTATTGTGAGAACCTTCTGTTTAGCCATGTCCTAGTACTAATGCAGCTCCTTGCAGTAGTGAAATATCCTTACAGTCAATTACTTCATCGTCGTCTATGTGAGAACATTTGGTCCTCTTATTATTTAACTGGATTTGGTGTTGCAATACCTTGTTTCACAACACATCCCTGTACTAGCTGTGTATTTATAAGCTCTGGACGAGAACACGCTGGGTTAATGAAGGACACAGACCTAAACCAGAAAATAACCTGGAATCTGGAACAGGATTTAAATTTTCAGCTCATAGTTTGAGTTTTGCAGCCAACAACTTTTAGGCTACTGTTTTGGTTCAGTCGCACCTCTCTCATCAACCCTGTTTCCACCAACAAGCTTTGAATAACCCACTGTGCGCTACCTGCCCACTTTAAATGGCCGACAGACAGAGTTGGCGACTAGCCGGTGAACATGGTGGAGCATTTAGCAGCTAGCATCTAGCAGACCAAAACAGAGCTCCACATCTCAATAATGGTAAGGGTAATATGATTGTAATAGTTTGATAACACGTAAGCCTGGTCAACTTTATAAGATCATAATATGTCAAACGTGTGATTTTAAGCTTGTTCTAACAAAAACAAAAAACTGACCAATGCTGTAAACTTCTCCAGGCTATTGTGTTTTAATAGTGCTTTTTCATAACCACCAGTTGGGGTGAAGACTGCATGCATCTAAATACTGTAGATTCAATTGAAAATTCAATAATACAAATGCTGTTTACAAATGAGTTGGGACCAGTAAATCAAAACCAAAAACCCGTGAGTGGATTGTTGACAGGTTAAATTGACAGGGTTTATTGTGGTTCATTTCAACGTGACAGGAAGGAAGCTGCATAGAGCATTTCGCCTCAGTCTTCCAATACAAGAGAAAACAAACATCTCCAATGTAGCACATTCTGGATTCCTTGGTAATGACGCTTCAGGACACACTGCTTGTAAAGTACCTTGGCGATATCGAATGCAGAATTTTTTAAGAAATTTGATTAAAATCAGCATCCATCAATTTGTGATAAAAATGTGAACAACACTGATGTAAATATGAAACTGTACAACACCTACAGAGTAGGTATAATTGTCTGTATGAGTCAGAGCAAAGTATGCTAAGATTGTGATCACTGATTTTGTAATCTTTTGGCATTAAGGGTGTGGGAAGCATTTAAAATGTGACTTGGACAATCTTAACGGATGGGAGTAGATCTCATTGTCTGTATTCTGGTGTCTTTAACAGGTGATTTATACTTGTATCTGGCTATATTAACATGAGAAAAATGATGGGTAGGCTTACATTTTGTAATTTTACTTAGATTAAGAAGCTGAAATTGATTCAATGACTAATTCAGATCCATCTCAAATAATTACCACAGTTTATTTAAACTTGAGGATCCCATTCAATCATTTCTTCTACTACTAAGAATCACCAAGACCTAAGGCCGACGTCTCAGACGTTGTTAGCCAGTTAGCTTGGTCGCTTTGTTACACACACATTTTTACATAACACTGCTGTCGGGGCGGGTTCAGCTCACTAGCAAATATTACAGGTTTGGGCGGGTCAAAAAGTGATATTTTTGGCATGGTAACTGACATTTAGCTCAGTCCAGCCTCACAGAGCCACTAGCGTGGCTGTAGACTTTTGTTGAAATGTAATTCATGAATAACTGCTTTATTGTTTTGCTTAACAAAGAAAGGTGTGCTTTGTAAAATGCAAGTTATTTAAATATCTCACCAGAAGTACTATTAGCAAATAAAATATCTGGCCAAGTCTAGAAAGTCTGTCAGCAAGCATCTGCCTTGTTGACGTGCCATTAAGCAAGACACCCCAGCATCTGACTCATTATTGATTATTGAAATCTTGGGGAAACGATCAGTTTCTTATGTGTCAGAATTGCACGTCATTTTTTTTACGCCCAATGCTGTACCCAAACAACAGGAGATGACATGTCATGACAAAGGTATGAGGTAGATTATCATCTGTGGTTGCAAACGATGACATTTGATGCACAAGCATGCATTTGAAAATCTCTGCACGCATTTGGATAACACTACGACCAGTCACAACAATACACAGGGTGATGTATCCAGAGCCCCATACGCTTAGCTACCAGCGGAGCTAACTGGTCGTCATCTGTTAAGCTCGCCTCTGGCCCGCCTATATCAGATACACCGATGTGATTGGTGCAGCTCGGCTACAAGGGCATAGTTAATGAGCATCATTACTGAATGCCAGAGTGACTCGCTGAGCTAATTGAAATTGTGCTCTCGCGAGAACTCTGGATTTCCAGGGTAACAAAATAATGGGGAAAACGTAAAAAACGTTGGAAAAAAACGTCCAAAACGTCCCAAATGACCAAAACATCTGAAAAAGCTATAAAAGTGTTTTAAAAAGCGACCAAAACTTTGAGGACCATAGTCGACGGGAAGACATCACAAAGGTTAAATTCTAACATGAACTATATTTTGTATAAAAAGAAGTCATATATTTTTACTTAGCATTTGGTATAAGCCACAATAAATGACTGATGTATAATGGTTTTGTGCAGGGGGTTTTTAGAAGTTGAAAAGAGAGCAACATAGTTGTTTAAAAGTGTTTTGGCCAAACACTGTATCCACTTACTTAACTGGCATTGCTCAACAGTACTGACTGTAATTACAGTCACTACATTTCCTTCATTGTGAAACTGGTTACGTGTCAAACTATTCCTTTAAGACATTTTTGGATTTAGAGGTTGTACCAGAATAGGTTTACATGGTTTAATTTTCAAAAAACACCATATTTTTGTTCTCTTTTCAGAATCAGAATCAAATCAGAATCAAACGATTTATTGTCATTGTGCAAAATGAACAATGATATTTTTAGCAGCAGTTCACCCAGTATTATAAATCTAAATCTAAATGACAAGAAACAATTAGTATAACAACAAATTAGAAAGAAATATACAAAATGTATATACACACAGAATTTGAAGGAAATATATAAACAAAAATAGAAACAAATATACACACTAAAAGTACTGCTTAGTGGTTATTGCACATGGTCCGTATGTGAAGGTGTGAATGTATGTGCGTGCATGCGGGGCGGGGGGTGCTGGTGAGTGTGTGTGTTCAGTGTGGTGACGGCTTGTGGAAAGAAGCTGTTCCCGAGTCTGTTTGTCCTGGTCTTAATTGACCTGTAGTGCCTGCCAGAGGGCAGCAGTTCAAACAAGGGGTAGGCAGGATGTGAGCAGTCTGTGATGATCGCCTTAGCTCTGCTGAGGCAGCGGGATGAATGGATTCAGGGAGGGGAGGGGGCAGCCGATGATCCTCTGTGCGGTGTTGACCACTCACTCACCCTGGGTGCTGAGCTCTCTGTTTTAGCTACAGAGTGAGGCATCTCACTTCTGTTCCATATTTGTTGGGAGTCACA
Organism: Sander vitreus; assembly: GCF_031162955.1. NCBI lineage: Eukaryota > Metazoa > Chordata > Actinopteri > Perciformes > Percidae > Sander > Sander vitreus. The sequence continues at coordinate 8,622,164 of NC_135871.1, read as the reverse complement.
AATGCACAGTACCTAGGTAAGAACTACTAGCCAGTCAGTTGCAGAGTATGAGGGCGTGCCACGCTAGCAGCTAGGCGAGCATTATAACGTGTGTTACAAAGTGACGCATGTTCGTCACGGAAGTAAAGGCTGGACTACAATAGAGCTGTTTGGAGCAGTTTGTGAACAGTGTTTTTCTGTTGGAGATGGTAAGTCCTTTTGGAGTGGACAAAACAAACAAAAAGGATAACATGAGCACTTTAAAGCAAAAGTGAGGTTTCACTGCTCACACTGCTCAGACTTTCAGTTCAAGTTTAGTCTAGCTTAGTTTTTATTTCTCACGTTGTTTGATTCTGATTTAGAAAACAAGGAAGAAAAAGTTTTGACCATGACCAAAATCATGATGAAAAGTTAGGTAACGACAAATTTGGTGTAGCTCAAACTGAAAGTGCAAAGTCATGTGGCTCAGTCTAGTCATCACTTTGTTGTTGAGACATGCTTTAGTCAGTCACAAAGACATGCTCACTGTCAGTAGACTGGGTAAACCCAGCCCGATCTGCCGGCGATTTGATTTCACCCTGCAGCAAGATTGAGCTTGGTCTGGTGATAGCCAGACTACACTGTCAGGCTATCATCTTATTATCTCACAGCTGCACTTCAAAATATAAACTAGGAGGAAATCTCGGGATTTTGGAGTCTTTTATCAAAGTTGGGGAGCATACCTTTAAAAAGTCTAAATATCTATAGCATGACTGAGCATACTTGTTTCTGATTGGCTGGCTGGCAGGCGTTAATTCAAACACTCTTCTAAATAATGTCTCTGGTTATATTAAACCACACTCTTATCAAACACATTATATCTCATTTAATCTGTGCAAATTGTGCAAATCTTGGTTTTCAGCGGTTATATGCTGGACTATATCTTGGCTGGAAGCAGTAACTTCCAGGAAAGAGCTAGGCTAGCTATTTATTTATTTCCCTTTATGCTAACTAGCTGTCGGCTCTAGCTACATATTCACTGCACAGACATGAGAATGCTATTGATTTTGTTTTTAAAATCTAACTCTTGGTCAGAAAGCAATATGTGCATTTCCAAAAATGTTAACTTGTTCCTATAACTGGCCATGTTGTAAGCATGATAATGCACTCTCAGGTGTCCCAATATAGAAAATAATTCTCCTCTTCCATTATGATAATACATTATATCATGGCATTTGGTCATGCTTTTTCATTTGCACAACTGTTCTGTATGCTTGCATGTGAAGATCATGTATACAGTATATGGGATATAGTATAAATGTGATAATTAAATGACAAAAGATGTGGAATAAAACAGACTGTTTATTAAGAACTGATCCTGTAAAAAAAAATCCAAAAGTAGTCATGGAAATATTTACTTTCTTTTAAAACCACAAAGCTTCTGGAGGGCATACAAGTACAAAAACAACATGCTAGGATGAGCTAGGCTAGAGTTGACAGTTTGTTCATTATCAACCATGTGGCTATAATCATATTGTCCTCAAGCTAGGCGCTCTGTAAAGCTATTGCTAAGAGCCTCAACTGAATGAATGAACTAAAGAAAATTGACATCTGTATCTATAAAACATCTAGCAGAAATGCTCTGAGAACTCTGGATTACACGTGATCACTGTTATGACATAGTCATTACAAAGGAAAGACAACACTGAATGTGTTTCCTCCCACTTCCTCAATGGAAATTTCAGTACCTTGCCAGTTCTTGAGCGTTTCAGCAAAGTTATTGCTTTCACCCTCAACTGTGGCTAACATGTAAGTACAGAGCGCATTCAAATACTCTGCTAAAAATCGATAAAACAGTACAATATGTAAGAATCCTTTACAAAGCAATAAACAGATTAAATCCATGATAATAAGCCATTTCTTTCTGCTGTACTTTCAAAGCCCTAACATCCACTTAACCCTCTGTTGTAAAACATTGAATACTATACAGTATGTTCACAGTGAATCCAACTTCACCTGAGAAAGACAAAGAAAAAAAGTAGTACATTCACTTCTGCGGAATTCTAACTAACTTTGGCTTGGAAACCATCAGCATGTCATTGGTCAGCTTTACAACCTAAGGCATGTTTATCCACATACAGGTCTTAGCCTTGCAGAAGCTAGCTGAACTCATGTGAGCTCGCTTTTATTGACCAGTCTGGAGAATATCTACTGAGGTCCATGACACCAGCAGCCTTTTGAAACACCCCAACAGTTCAGAAGTTAAAGGTTGGGGTGAGACCTGAAACAGAATTGCACCAATTGTATTTATTGTGTATAAATGTGGAAAGGTTCTGAAACCCGCAAATTTGACTGATCATTTTTAGGAGAATGGTGTCTTTCCAGATTAAAAATAGGAAGCAAAGACCAATGACAGCTTACCGAGCACAACAGTAGGCCAATCAGGTGTAAGAAGCATTCTTGGGGATGTCTTTGCTAAAGAAGGAACTAGCCTGTGATCAATTGTATCGCCTAGAAACAATACCTTTGTCTGGTTAGAGATTCCATTTGGCCACCGATAATTTTGCTCATTTGCCCACTGATGTAATAACCCATGCAAATGCCTACTGAGAATTACTGGCTTAGACAGACCAATGTATTCCTCTGAGCTGCTTCTGTTTATTTATTTATACCAACAATGTCACTCCTTATAGTCGCTTTGGCGAGATGCTTTGATCCAGTCAGCCAAAGTTGAATAGTGGCCTTCGGAGGCCATGCCGTACGGATTTTGCTGATTTTTAAGAGGCTGGGTGTTTCCACTACTGTCATGCCTCATTGGACACATGTTGGTGCCATTGTTCATAGAACGAGGAAGCAAGTTGGTGTAAGTATTTTCTTGGCTTTCCCTTGGGGATTGCATGAGAGAAGCATGGGTTTCTTGTCCGACTGTGATCTGGGGCTCCTGCTTCAGCTGGAAGCCAGTCTGAGGCCCTCCTCCCACCAGGCCCTTCAGAAAATCTTCCCCTTCTAGTCCCCCTAGGAAGGAGAAAGTATGCGACCCACCTCCACCTCCATGTACTGACCCGTTAAAGGTGTTCTGGACTGGATTGAGGTTATTGAAATTGGACCACACGGTCTGGAGTCCCTGGTTCTGGTTGCCTAGATGGTTCTGGGCCCTGGACTCAGACGCAAGCTCCTCCCTTTGGTGCTGCAGGTGGAAGACCGACTGGGTCTCCAACTGGTCCATTACAGGGGCCTGGGGGACTGTATCCAAGCACTGCAAGTCCCTCATGGAGAGCTGAGGGAGGGTGTTATTCTCAAAGTTGCTGTGCTCCACTCTGTGGGAGTAATCAGGTCCACGGTTTGGCTGCTGTTGCCTGCTGCTATTAGGAGGTGGAAGATTGCTCATGGCACCAGACTGGTTTATGGTGACTGTATCCATTGAGAGTGCTGGGTTGGGATTTACCCATGAATGGCTGACTGGCACATTAGGAGCCTGTGATGTCATCATTACATTCTGAGCGCTTTGTTGGTAGGGCTGGTTGAATACAGAGGCTTGTTGCTGCATCGAAGGTGTGGGCTGTTGCCTCAGGTAAATGTTGCTGAGGTCTGGAAAACATATAGTGACATTTAGTGTGACAGCAGGGTAGTATTATCCTGATCTGGATGGAAGTGTTGTATTTGGCTCAACATCTAATCATTGCTATTTAAGGGGAAACCAAGTTAAACCAGTTACCTTTCCGCATGTGACTCATGGTAGTCTGTGGCACCGCCTTTGGCCTGTTCATAGCCAGACCAGCAAAATGACCACCTAAAGAAAGGCCAGAAACCTTTGTTACAATGCATACATATATACTAACATACAAAGGACATGCACATGTGGACATATCAGTGGAGCTGCAAAGATGAATCGATTAGTTGTCAACTATTAAATTAATCACCAACTATTTTGATAATCGATGAATCGGTTTGAGTCCTTTTTATGAAAAAAAAAAAAAAAGTCAAAACTCTCCGATTCCAGCTTCTTAAATGTAAATATGTCAGTTTTTTTACTCCTCTTCAACAGTAAACTGAATATCTTTGAGTTGTGGACAAAACAAGACAATTTTCTGACATTTTATAGACCAAACAACAAATAGATTAACTGAGAAAATAATCGACAGATTAATCGAGAGTGGAAATAATCACTAGTTTTATCCCTACATATCAGATGGGTTGTACTGTGTATAGAGCAACATGACTCTTACCTGACAAACCTGATATCCTCATCAAGTGCTCTCGAGTGCGCTTTTTCGCGTTGTAGCCGTAAGGATCTAAAGCATAAACAAAATGTTCACATGTATCACTTGAATCCAACTGAGAACTGGGCCCCAGTTCCTGGAATAACGAGAGTTTGAGTTAATGACAGAAAGAAGGCAATCACTGCTAACCTTTGTCGTCGGGCAGATATCTGAAATCCATCGGTTCACTGACTTCCTGATCGGAAGGTCGGCGTAACTGCATTTGCACAGTGACCGACTCTGTTATGGAGGTGTTATAGTAGGGCGGTGTCTTAAAGACGATGGCTACTTGGCGATGAACATCGGCCTGGGAGAAGGAGCCTTTGGCCTCCCAGCCGTTGGAGGAGAAGAATCGCACCTCAATGTCATCTGGAGGAAAGGGGGATGATGGGAAGAGAGGAATGGAAAACTGAATGTGCATGAAAAGAGATAGGCACTACGGCTATGAAATGGATTCATGGATAAATTGATTGAATGAAGATGAATGGAGAGAAAATAGATGCAAGCAATATGAAAACAGAATACTGTAAAATGTGTAAAATAATAAAATCCTGATTGCAAATGCCTACAGAACATTGAAAGTATGTACCTTTCTGTACTTTGTCACACAGTAAGAAGATCTCATCCCCTCCCTTGACACTGCCACTGTTCCTGTTGACTCGACAGATCCTCAGCTCTGCTGTGTTTGGGGCCCCTGGTGATGCAGAAACAAGTTGTAAACATGCAACCTAACAGACGCGACAAATCTAACAGACTGCATTATTTCCAAGGGTGATAATGTCAGAATCTGCCTTTACTTGATCTAGTTGATGTCCTGTTGTGAGAAACCAGCTTTAGTGGCCTAACTTGTTCAATATTCACCTCAGTTTAGAAAAAGACCACATTCAGTTTACAGTTAAAGCCTCAGCAGACTGAGTCCCATGTCACATGCCTGCTGTCAGAAGAGGAAGTGCTCCATGGTAACGCTGTTACTTGAGGGTTAGTGTGTATAAAGAACTTCCCCTTTCTCAACTAGTTCCCTAAGAGCAACATTTAAAACAGCATTGAGAGAATATCTGCTGGACACACCTTCACAAGTCTTGCAACAAACACTAGCATGCACAGACTACCAAAGCTACAGGTACATACTGTATGAACTGTAGGTGCAACCACAGCGACTTGTGTAAGTTCCCAATTCTTGCATAGTATTATTGCTTCATGTCAATTAGTAGGATGTTTATACAATGAACCTACCTTGAACCAATCCTCCTTTCCTCTGGTGCCTCTTTCTTATCTAACTACTTTCACATCATCTAAGTGAATGGAGCCATTGTTAGAAAATGTAAATATCCTTGTGTGTCTCATTAAACCTTGAGAACATTGTGAACTGAACCCTGCTTTGTGTCGCTTTGTTCTCCGAGATCTTCTTCTTCTTCAAGAGAGAGAGAGAGAATCAACTCACAGAGCTCGAGTTGGAAGATGATAGGATACGAACCACAAAACAAGCGTGTTTGGATTGTTTCTTAACAATAGGTGACAGGATATGATTAGAACCAAATACCTGCAGCTATAATTGATGTTATATCATCATCAGCTCTTGAATTCCACTATCAACTCAACCCTAAGGTAGACACGCCTAACCCCTCAGGCAGCCTGTATTCCCGTAAGTACAATTATATGGCTATGTCGTTATGCTCTCGACACATGCAATTGCCTAACATGACGTCAGCGTGAACACACTTTTGTTGCAGACAGAGCTCAGTCACTCACTGTTGTCGTAGATTGGGTTGGTGACGATGGGGTTGAGCGGTCGGGTGCAGTGGCCGTTATCGTCCTGCAGGTAAACCTGGATACACAGGCGAACCACGTTCAAGTCGTACTCCTCTGTCTGCAGCAGCTGCTCGCGGGGCACTGAGGTCACAAAAAACGGCGATGCATGGGCGTCAGTGTCACAGTTACGTAGGTGAGGTACATCACTGACGTGAGACAAACAACCAGCCATAGAAGCAAAGGATATAACCGTGCTTACTCTAATAAACAAGTATGTAAGTATTATCAACTAAATGTACTTGAAGCATCAAAAAATCAAAATCAAAACACTTATAATGCAAATATGTGGCCCTTTTATACTATTATATACTATATTATTGGGTTACGATTGATGCATTAATGTTTAAGTAGAGTTTTACAGTTGGAATTTGTTGAGGTGGCGCTAATTTGAACTATTTTATATGGGTAAAAGTGTACAAACTGTACAATATTTCCCTCTGAATTGTAGTGGAGTACAGTAAGTGTATTACAGTTTGTACTTAGTTACATTCCACCTGTCTGTCTCTGAGATTTCCGCAGCAATTACCACTTAAAACACTGGAAAATGACATCTGAAAAATTCACTAATTTTAAGAACTTGTTTTTCCAGAAACAATGTTCTGGTTACTCTGCATAATGCACAGATTTAGGTGAAAGAAAATAGTCCCTTTGAAAAACTGTGTTAGCACTGTCTGTGGATTATCTTCTACCTTAGTATCTGTTAGCAGGACATCTACGAAAATAGACTTCAGATGTAGTTAAATTCTTTGACCACCATAAACAAATGACACATTTTAAAGATGGATATATACATGTATATATTTTGGTACAGTTGTATTATAACTAATATAATCACATAATGATATAATAAATCAAATCTGCAACAAAATCGTATGTTTAAACAATTAATAATGATATTTGACAAACGTGTCAAACCATCAAAGCAAAGAAAAGTAGATAGATAGATATATAGACAGATAGATAGATAGACAGATATATATATACAGATAGATAGATAGATAGATAGATAGATAGACATATATATAGACAGATAGATAGATAGACATATATATATATACAGATAGATAGATAGATAGATAGACATATATATAGACAGATAGATAGATAGACATATATATACAGATAGATAGACATATATATAGACAGATAGATAGATAGATAGATAGACAGATATATAGACAGATAGATAGATAGATAGATAGATCATCTATGGTGTTCTCATGCTTGACAGTAGGCTGTCCCCAAAACCTCAACTGTGGATCAACATAAACACGTCACAGATAAGCTTTTTCAAGCGTCCACAGCCTACACTTTCATCTGCACATACACGCACACATACACATGCAAGCGTCACACATACCACCCTCAGAGGCAACACACACCTAGCAGATTTAGCTTTTACTGAGAGACGCCCACACACCGACACACACACACACACACACTCACACACCAGGCTTTCACATCTACCTACTTTCTCTTCCTCCATCTCTCAATTTCTATCTTTTGCGCTCATGCCGAGGCCATGCCCGCCTACAATTTGTCGCTATGGTGACGCTCAGCGACGTCACCTCAGGGTGGAAAGAAGTGTGTGTGTGTGTGTGTCTGTGATGTGTGTGAGTGTCTGCACAACCAAGAAGCAAGAGATGAGACTCCCTGCACAAGTGACCATGAGGGCTCCTGACGTGTGTGAAAGTGGGGGAGACAAGTCAAAACTCGCGTCTTAAAACTTTGCTTTTTGAGTCCCGAACAATGTGAAACACCTTCAACAAAAGTGCAGTGCAGTTACACGAGATGTAGGGAAACTCCTCATCCTTAATAAATGTGTACACTGGAGATGCTCGGTGCAAACAGCTAGCTAAGTATTTCGCCTGCTCTGTCTCTGCATGCGCTGCTGGCACCAGCCATTACTCTTCTCAAGGCTCAAGTCCAAGTGAAGTCACAGTCATCTGTGCAGTCACAAGTCAGTTTGGATTTTGCTCAGTCACAAGTCATCCAATGTGTGACTTGAGTCTGAGTCCACAGCTATGCAATTACCAAGCAGAGGAAAAAGCAAAACTGCTGTCTCTCCAAGTGTCTGTCTTTAGCTTTTCCCCACATCTCCTTGAGCATTTTTGGTGAGAAATGATACAACGAACATGTAACCACCAGACCAGAGTTGGTCTGGTGTCGACATGAAGCTTCAAGATTTGTTGAAAGTATTCTGATATTCGATATCAGATTGAGCCAAAACATGTCAGCCTGGCTCTATCTTTTACAGCAGTGTTCTATGTTAGATGGTATACAACATTCAGTCTGTCTGACCTGCTTTATATCAACTGCAGCTTTGTTTGGATACAGCCGTACATAAATAGTTTGACATTTTGGGAAATATGCGTATTTGCATACAGTCTGAGAGTCAGGTGAGAAGATTAATCCCTTAACAAAACTGCATTTGATCATTAAAGCATTTTTTTTTTTTTATAATAAAGAGGACCTGGTGCTCACTGCATATTATTTATGATGCCTTTAACGCCAAATGTGTACTTGTGTAGCCTGTTCATACATTTATTTTGACATCACGATCTAAATAAAGTTCAATCAGTCACCTAGTTCTTAGAAGTCACTTTCTTTAATACAACATAAATATTATGGCACTTTAGTCCGGGGGGCTATCAAACTATTAATATAACAAATTGTTATGGCAGGACATAACAGGTGATCAGTTCCTTATCAGTTCCTAATATTTTAAATAATGCAGTCATTTTGAGTGTTTTGTTGACATTGCCTTATACTATATGGAACATACAGCATTATATGGCATGGCATGTGCAATGTATGTGTGCTCATTGAGCGGACTTTTAGTGTTAGTTTGAACAATGACAACAACAGTGACACTGTGAAAATCAACTTCTGTGGGCTGCATGGTCTCTGTGTAACGATAAAGCTCTGCTCTACTTCAGCTTTCTGTTTGGTCATCAGGTTTGACTGCTGTAGGTGGCAGAAACAGACACAGTGGAGAAACTGAAGGAGGGAGAAATGAACACTTGCTCGTGAAAGCGGAACTGTTGTAGCAAATATTGATGGAACATACAACGTTGGTCTGTGTGTGTGTGAGTGTTTGAAGGAGGCAAATGCTGGACAGGTGCAGTAAAAGTGGGTTAGAGGTAAAAGTAGCGGTGGTGGAAAGAAAACTGGGCTGCACTACGCCGCATCTGCAGAGAGACCAGGTCATTGGCTGCGGTTGCTGATGGAGACAGTGACGGTGAGAAATCGGTGGTGGGGAGGGGGTGTAGGTTGGATGGGTGGGTAGTGGGGGTAAGTTAGTCTAGTGGTTAGTTCGAATGGGAGCACAATGTGAGAGTGAGAAAGAATGGGAGGCAGGTGCTGAGCTGTCACCACAAACAGCGTCTCCACTGCATGACTCACAATTTCATCAAGCTTGCATCACTCAGCTTATGTGTCTCCTTAGGCAATCAGAATCATATATTACAGTAACATCACATAAATATATATCCCTTCACTGTACAATAAAGCTATGCTGTGTTTAACATGTTAGAGTTCCACACACAGGTCGGTTTTCCTCTGAAATCTTTGTTATTGCGTTACAGCACCTTAGGGAAATTGCTTAAGGCACAAACATTATAGTGGATGGATTGGATACAAACATAATGTAGGTATGTTGGCAATGGCAAAAAATTAAAAAAAGTTAAAAGCCAATGGAAAGACACGTTTAGTGTGTTAATCCTCTTCTTAAGCAAAGACAAACAAATCTTCTTTGTGACAGAAATCATTCAGGTTTCTAGAACTTGGAAATCACCAAACCTCTGCCAATATTACTCTACATTACTCTCGTCCATGATTTCATTTGCCCACACTGATTATACTGAGATAAAACAATTCATCTCTTGTTACTAGTCAGCTGCAGCAGTGGAGATTTTCAGCATGTGAAATTATGTTCACAAATGGTTTCCCTGTGGAAAATCTAAAGACTTGTATTCGTGGAAAAAGATGAAGAATCAACTCAAATTTGTGCACACATTGTAGCAACTGAACTTCTTTTGTGAAAGGCTGCCACACATATAACCCTGAATAATTTAATAAAGACAAGAAAACACTGTCACTTGTGTAAAAACATTTACCAGGTGTAAAACCACAACGTGGAATGAGAAGATTTAGTAATACAGAAACATATAACTATGTCACACACACACACACACACACACAGAGTTATGTGTCATCACTAGTGCAGGTGAGGTGAGCTTTTATGCTAAAAGACTCATAAAATCTCATGATTCTCTATTCAGCTGTAGCCCGAACAACATTTCACATGCATGAAATGAGGTGAGGTCACGGAGTTTGTATGTGTGTAAGGTGGTTGTGAGATGGGGTGAGAGCAGTGTGAGGGGCATATCTCCCCCTGACACAGGAAGCAGCTGAGTTTCAAAGCAGAAGTGAGCTGTAGCGAGGGGAAGCTTTGAGCCATGTGGAAAAAAAGACATTCAGCTGCCCATCTGTAGCAATACATTTAATCTGTGTCTGTGGAGTTGCCATGGCTACCTGCAATCTGACCAGTAACAACAATGATCATGCAACTCCCATATCTATATCTGTAACTGCTCTGTTAAGGAAGTGCTCATTTAGGAGTAAAAATTCCAGCAGGAAATTGTCTATTATCTATGCAAATATTAACTTATTCATTCCAGGAATCAAACAATAAAATATCTTGAAAGGCAACAGTTAGTTCATTTGTGTAGGCTGACATCACCGCTAAAGAGACTACAAGTGTTTCGAGTCTTCAACTTCTATGGCCTAAATTTGTTTCGTGACTGTAACACCAGCAAGCAGGTAAGAGAATAGAGATTTGGTCATATATGGTGAAGCTCAGTAGACAGAGAACGTCACTAAAAACATCAGCTAGGGTTAGGTTCACATCACATGTAAGCAATCTGCTTCACAGTTTAATTTTTTTGTTACGTCACTTGCCCTTTTAGTCAACGAGAAGCTTGGGCTGTACAGGATTTGAAGTATCAGGTATGAATTCTTTTGCAAACACAAAGAGTCATAAATCAAAGCACTGGAGAAAAAAAACAAATATATGTCAAATATGTGCCGTTAGCAGAAATCTGGTTAATTCAAGTCCTTTCAAGCTGTTTCAGTCACCACTTATTGCCACATGCAAACACCGAACACAAAAACTAAAAGCTTGGACGTCTATATCAACCCTGCTCATAAACCCTCCATGCTTTTACAGACCTGTAAAGAACCATACCCTACTTTAATCATCATCTCTGAGAGCTGGGGAAGCCCCTCGGTCCACCCTCCCCCTTTTAATGAATCCTGCATTCCCAGCTCTCACGTGGGATCCTGCACTGTGCTGAATTGAGCAACTGTGACTAAGAATGGGGAAGTAGCTCAACGCCTGTTTGTACACGAGAAGCGCTGTCTGTCTGCAGCTAAGGAGGGCTGCAGAATGAAAGCGCATTGAGGAAATGGCCCGACTGTAGAGAGTGCGGTGGCAAGAGAGCGGATTTTTCACTTGATGTTAGGAAAATCGTCTCCACTGCCTGAGAACTGGGTCGGTCGGCATTTGAAAACAATTCTTTTGAATTGTTTTGCAGCTGTTTGACAGTAACAACAGCCGAAAAAGCAGCAGCAGCAGCATCGACAACAGTATCAGTAACCAGCAGCAATGAGAACAGCAACTGTACTCACAGCAGCAGAATTCTAAGTATTTTCACTAAAATACAACGACAATTACTTTGTCCATTGCTCATACAAGTCTGAATGATATATTAATGAACAGTTATTATCGGCTGATATTGGCTTAATGGAGATTGGTATTAGCATATACAGTATACTGGCAGATATGCAATATAAGATATTGTAGTACATCACTGTTTTACAGGCTTCATATATATATATATATATATATATATATATATATATATATATATATATATATATATATATATATATATATATATATATATATATAAGATATATCAGGCTTTAGATACACACACAATACTTGTTATTAGATACATTTATTGTTGTTTTGGTCTTTTTCTTTGGATTTATTGACAATAACTGACTTTCAACTTTAATATATTTTAGTTTGTGTTTATAAATTGTTTTTCTTAAGCCGTTACTAATATCAATTTGGACCCTTAAAGTCCAGTATCGGTCAGGTTCTAAAGCTAACGCAAGTGTGTTGAAACCAGCGTTGTCAGTCAGTGTGATGAAGAGATGAAACAGAGAAACAGATATAATATTGACATTGGAAGCAGCAGGACTCACCATTGAAGGGGTTGATCCCTCTGGTCATCCTCTGTTCGATCGCATCTTTCACTTCCCTCCTTCTCACACACTGGATACCCAGATTCTGGAAACTGTGTGAATAATAATAATAATAATAATAATACATCAGGGCCGTGAGAAAGTGATGGGCTCTTACAGTTCTGCAACAAGATGATTAGAATGAACAACACACGTGGGGCCACACATCAGCGAAGTATGATTTCAAACAAGAATGTTGTTGCGTACAAAGTTGTGTGTGAAGGCCAAAGCAGTAATGCTTGTACTCTAACCCACCTGACTTTGCTTGTAAACCAGAAGATTACCCCAAACTAATGCCTTTATTATAATGTTTGACCCAAATGTGTCCGAGTAGTTTGATTTATTACACAAGTCCATGAAGGATTTGCAAATTATAGATACATATAAGATACTGACTCACTCCCACTCACACATGCTTGAGTACACACAACCTCTGTTTTCTCTCTGACATGCAGCAAGTGGGTGATGTCACTTGGGGAATTCCCATATTGCCATCCTCATCACAGACACAGTTTGACAAATAAGCTTTGTGTGTGTTTGTGTGTGTGTGTGTGTGTGTGTGTGTGTAGGATTTGCTGTATGAGTTTCTCCTCCTGTATCTGAGAGGTCAGCGATTTACACTCAATGCCTTTCGAAACCGCCAAGTGAAACGTGAAATACTGTTAATAGAGAGCAAATTGATTATGTTGTGGTGTGTGTGTGTACAACAGAGAGGGTGTGTTTACTTGTTTTGATGACAGCATGCTGATTAAGACTGAGACTGTGGTGATAATTACTACCGATGACAACAGTGACAGTGGAGTCAATGAATGCTAGTGCTGAGTGCTGTTGGACGGAGGTGACTGTGGGAGGAGAACTCACGCGATCACTCTGCGGTCTGGACCAAACTCGGCCTCGTAGAATCCGTCTTTGCAGTCCTTCCCCACCAGGTCGTGCGGATGCGGTCGGTACGGCTCGTTCTTCGTCACCAAGAAAACACGCACTTTCCCTTTACCGCAGTAGTTCAGGATCTGCGGAGGAACAGGATCATTTAAAAGGTAGGGCTAATCGATTGTGGAAAAAAAAATAAAAATCATAATCGATTATTTCGGTCAGTAGGAGGGATCAGAGGACGCAGCAATACCATCAAAGGAACAGTTTGTCAAAGCAAGAAGACTTTGAATTGGTTTCAGTATATGAATTGATTGTCCTGGTTACATTTACATTACATTTGTTTTTGGACTGAATGCTTTTATTTCTGATTATTCCTGATTATTTAACACGATTACTCATTGACTTTTGAAAAGATGTTGCAATTATTGAACTTAAAAAACAATGAAAAAGTAAAAACTGTAAAATTTCCCTTAATACTTTTCCCATTTTATTCAGTTTTTGTGACCATTAGGAGCCGAATTTGTTATCACGATTACAATTTTGATTAATTAAACAGCCCTATTTAGAGGTAATGCAAACATCTATAGAAAGACACATGCAGTTGTGTAAAGAAGAGAGAGAGAAACTAGGTCCTTTATGGGCTTAGTGTATTTTTCTATAATACCAATACAGCCAAATGTGCGCCATATGTGTTTTTATGTACAAATAAACATGCCAATATTTGCAGTTGAGGACATTTGAGTCCTACTGACTGACCTGCAGACTGGGGTAGGTCCTGTTGTTGTCAGAGCTCTTCTCGCCGGGGATGCTTCCGGCCGAGCGACCCTCACACTTGTATCTGAAGCGCATTCCCCTCTGCTTGGGCTGCTCGAAGATCTGGATCGCCGGCTCAACCACTAGAGAGCACAGATGAAGAAAACAGTCAATTAACGGATGTAGAGAGATGGGATGAAGATGGATTCAGATCGCCAAACCAAGAATACTTGCCAGGTTTTGAAAACATGGCTGCAGATTTAGCCCACGCACACGTATAGACTGCAAATCATTAAATCAGTGCTTACTGAGTAGACAAACTTCATCCATTCTGCACTCAAAACAAAGCATGAAATGAGTTAGTCAGTACTACTTTGACCCTATTGCAAGAAACAAAACCTGCCCCACATATTGCCTGTGTGAGAGAGGAACTAAAACTGATCCAGGGAAGTGTCTTTAACTATGGTGCATAGTGTTTCCAACGATTTCACAACACAAAAATGTGTGGGTTTGTGGACATGATAGCCGAGCGGCAAGCACTCCAATCAAAGTGTATCATCGCTCACACGTAGATGTTAAGTAGGCCAGTATGAAACTGGTCCAGTTACATTTCTTGATTGATTTAAAAAAGAATTATGTTTGCCAAAGAAGTGGCTAGCTGGGCCATGTCATGCCTTCCTCATTCTGCAGCTACTTTAGCAGAGGACGCTCTAAACACAGAACTGAGAGATTACGTAGCTCACACGCATAGACATATACATATAAATATGTCTATGCATGTGAGCTTCGCAATCTCTCAGTTTTACACAATAGCCTATATATATATAAAGTCATACCCAGCAACCCATACAAATGAGGATTCCAAGAACCTCTGCTTTTCTCACACACACACACACACACACACACACACACACACAAGGTCTGAAAAAAGCTCATAATGCTTACCAATAAAACTAAATGAGGAAGTGAAAGACACTGCAATGCATGATTGTTTGGCACTTTATAAGTTTTGACTTGTGGAGACAGGCAGCAAAGTTTGACACAAGAGGCATTAAAATGTACTTACTTAGGTGTGGATCGTCCCCTCGCATGGGCATAAGAACTGAGGAGGAAAATGTGACATATAGGAAGAAATTAGGCAAAGGTGTACGCAAATTGGATACAAAACGATTGATACGATTGGCATGTAATAACATGACAAAATGATAACATTTCACTCGAACTGGTTTGTTGCGTTTTGTAAGCTCATTCTGTGAATACTGACACTTACTCCAATAACACTGCAACAAGGAAGACGTTTCACTCTGTTGCTGAACAGATTTTTAATAAATAGTGCCAAATACTATTTAACATAAGAATTAAGCATTTGTGTTGCTCTCGTACATTTAGGCTTAAGATGTTTCCATAGACACAACTTACACCTGAGTCACTACATGTTCTTGAACATCACAGGCATGTTTGTTAGTATGTACATTGTGTTAACCTCTCATTCTACGAGTTACCATTACTACTACTACTACTATTATTATTATTATTATTATACAGTAAATAAAGGTCTTGCTACTCACCATCCATGATGCACACACTCTCACTCGTTTCACAGGTTCTTGTCTTATGAAGAACCCCGAGCTAAATGAGTGACAGTGGACAAGAAAAGTAATATTTGTTGGAAGAGACCAGACGAGCGGGGGGGGGGAAATCCCCTCCGTCACCGCCTCTCCGTCTGAACTGGCCAATAAGAAGCCGCATGACTCACAACAGCAGAGAGTATTAGAGCACTGAGAGGGTTCACTCCTCTCTTCCTCACACTGCCTGTCTGTCTCTCAAAGTGCTGTATGTCGAACTCACAAGCGTTTGAACTCCAAGTAAAGAGACTGACTGTACGGAAAATGTGGGGAAAAAAGACACACGACTGCAGCCTTGAGTTTGGAAAAAGCCACGAGAAAGAATAATAGCAACTAAAAAACAGAAGTAAAAGTGTCAGTGAAGTCAATATATTCAACTGTTAGCAGTAGCCTACTGCAAACCTGCTGCATGTCAGCACATGCACCAGACAGCACCATACTCACCCATGGCTGGATGCCTAATGACAACCAACACTGCTACTTTTGTGTATGTGCTGTACTGTATAACCTAGCTGGTCCGTGTCTCTCATGTATTAAAGTGCTCATATTATGCTAATTTTAGTTAGCAATAATTAGCCTGTGCCTATGTTATCTCCTTAACATATACCTACGCTCTCCGTCTCTGCAAGATTCGGAATGATTGAGATTTCTCTTGGCACAGCTACTAGAAGACTTACAACTTTCAGACAGGTTGCTCACGTCACATCTACGTCTTCGAGCTCAGTTGGAGGCTGCGCAGTAACGCTCAGCCATCACCGGAAAAGTGCTTCTAATAGACTTCACTGGTCTTCGTCCAGAGCAACGGGATCTGTTGGTCCATTTTATACATGTCAATGAGTATGAGGGAGTGCTACGCTAGCAGCTAGGCGAGCACTGTAACATGTTACAAAGTGACGCACGTTCGTCAGGGAAGTCAAGGCTGGAGATGGTAAGTCCCTTTGGAGTGGACTTTGGGCTTTTTCACTTTGTAAACCTATAACATGCACAAAAAAAAGATATATAACACAATAAAGGAAAGGGGAAAAGCCAAAAAGCATAATATGAGCACTTTAACATTACATTTGGGTCACAGAGCTAACCATCTGTATAAACAATCTATACCAGTATACTTAAAAAAAACAAAAACATGTCTTTAAAGCAGAGATCTTTAACAGGGGGTCCGTGACCCCTAGGGGGTCCTCAGAATTAGTGCAGGGGGGTCACCAAATTATTTAAAACATTTTTCTGGAGGTTCCTTTTTTTCAAAAATTTAAATGTCTGAAAATATACATTAATATGAATCCAACATGTCAATAGCGCAGATAAATTGGCCTATTTGTGAAAACAATATATATTTACATATTGAAGATAAGCTTACTATAGATAAGCTAGCCACTATGGTAGCCTTACAGTTAAGCTTAAAGATTCACTGTGCCTCCCACATGTATGTTTAACGTTAAAACATGTACGTATAAATACATGTACGTATAAATGATGACTTTATTTTCATCCAGTCGGCCCAGTTTAATATGCAACTCAATTTTATACAGTATATGCAGTAGGGGGTCCCTACTCCGTTTCTCTTTCAGCCAAGAAGACGACCCTGGCTTTAAAGGTCCAGTGTGTGACGTGTTTAGTTGTGTTTCACAAACTTGTCCTTTTTCATGAATATTTACCACCACCATCAATTCCAAGTATTCCTTTTGGCTTGACATTTTACATTTGCATTCGCATGAACTGGGGTAGACGCTCCATATTCATGTGCCATCTTGAAATACGTTAGCCGGTAAGGGACATACAGGACATACTGCTCCGCCTTTCCCGTTTTCGCTGTCACATGATAAACTCACAGGTGCTGCTAACGCTGCTAATGGGTATTGTAGCTTCCCGGCCCCGGCAAGTTTGAAGAAGGAAACATGGAGGAAAATCCAAATTTCAGGAACAGGAGTCTTCTTCTTCGCCAAGAAAAAGAAAAAAGGAGATTGAAAAGATCAAGAGACCGGCTTTTTGAAGCGCGAAGGCTACCGTAGCTGTAATACCTACTTTGAACTGCGTGGTGCGAGAGAGAGTCGATTGCGATATATGATCTCAACGCTAGATGGGAAAAATTCCTACACATTGGACCTTTAAAGGAATAGCACTAAGTCCATTTAGTAGCTTGAATACATTTTCCTATATTAAATTCAATTACATTTACACCTCATTGTATCAATCTAAGGTCTTTTTTGGGGAACTACAAAAGTTGTGGAATCTGTGTAACATCTGGAGTTACTAGCTGTTGAGTTATTTAAAAGGTAATTTCCAAGTTTGATTAGTGAGATGTATTTTATGATTTAAGTAAACTGACACTTTAAAAGACATCAAAAAGGAAAATAAACCCATCCCAATTACTGCCAGCACAGCTTTACATATGTGGCACAGTGGCAACTACAAATCGTACAATGTAAAAATATATGTAACAAAGAACACAGACACCAGCGTAGTTTTAGGGGTTTAATGGGTTTCGGTAAGGAGTCATTTAAAAGGAAGTGATAAACACATACAAAAATACCCTTTCAATACATTTTAGAAACAAACATCTAAATGAACGGTTTTGTTAAATGTTTCCGAACAGCAAAACATGAGTTGTCTGAAACAGAGTGGTGCAGATTTAATTCAAGAGAGACCTACCTGCTATGAACGCTATTAAAAAAAAAGATCACATGGTACAAATATGCAAATATAAATAAAGTGATAAGAAACCCCCGAATAATGAAGTATATGCCTTTTGAAAAAAACTGTTCTCTGTACATTTATTTGGGGAAACGGATGCTGGGAAAAAAAAAAAAAAGAAAGAAGAGCGTGTGTCCCTGTGTCTCTACCTGCTCTGAAGAAGAGGGTGCCTCGTCAGCATCACTTTATACTTTGTCGTACACATATATGTTCTGTGCAGTGAGTCACTCAGTTTCAGACCATAAAAAGATGGAAGGTTGGGGCCTAAGGCAGGAAGAAAGTTTTCTCCTGACCCCCTGTCCCCCCACCTGTGGCCTCAGGAGATGCCTTTTAAGAACCTCCACAGGAGGCGCAGAGTGTTAACACCCAAAACGAAGGGAACTCCGTCTCTCTCCAACACAGACAACCATCTATGCATGCACGCTCTCTCTTACACACACACACACACACACACACACACACACACACACACACAACCATGTACGCATGCATACGCAACAACCAGCACAACTTGTCAAAAAGCTTCAAACCATTTTTTTTCTTCAAAGCACCACAATGTCATTCATGGACATGGACGCATAAACAGCCAGGACTTTGCTTCATCGGTTTTACTAGTAAACAGACCACGGTGAACTGGCGGGGGGTGGGGGATGTCAAGCCAAACAAATTACCCTTTTTTTTTCTTTAAGACAAAAAAAGAAGCCGTTTAGCCCTCCTGATGGACTACAGATTAATTTTAGGTGTCAGACAATCACAGGTACGTACACAAAACTGGAAATTCAAACACTTTGTGCCCTTCTAAACCGTCCAGCGCTCACGTTTGTTTCAACCACACCTATCATCGACATCTAGGGCTCAAACACACCAAGAAAAGGTAAGCAGAAAACTCATCAACCTTCTTTTAATCCAAGACGTAACAGGCGCGGCACTTTGACACTGAAGCTACACTGAACAGAAGTACTAGCGTGGCATTATTGATATGGTTCTTGTCATGTTCTGTACTAAATTCTTCCAGGAGCTGGACAATAAATCGGAAAGACACGTCACCACTCCCAGAAAACGCATGACGTTCTGTTGTCCCAAAGATAATTGCCTTGCTCTTACCGGCACCTGAGAAGCACTGCTGTCACTGGGTGTCTGTAATCACCTACACAGTGCAAGTCCAATACCAACCTGAAGCCCTCTCTCTGGGTAGTTGTGGTGGTCCAAAGGGTCGTTCGTGGGTTGCGATTTCCGTCATATCCAAGCAAACTCTCATAAAGCCTCCCTGCAACTGTATCCAAACCTATACAGTGTTTACAAAAAAAAATATCCAGGGCTGGAGACAACTGTTTTGGACAAGCAATAGAGAAAAACAAAAAAATAACACTTTTTTTAAACATTTTTTTTTTCTTCCTTTTTAGATAAAACTACAATAGAATGGTCAAAAGACTTAACAGTGATCTTTTTCTCTTTTTTTAAGACAAAAGTTTATGTACATCAACATTTACTGTACAGGTTTCTGTTTGGGAGAAAAGAAAAAGAAAAGAATCAGCATACACCAGAAGTGTGTGTAGCAAAGCGTTGATAAATGTTCTGGGCTGATTTTTAAAACATGTTAGCTAGAAAAAAGGGAAAATGAAAAGAAGAACAGCTCATTTTCCATCTGTACTGTGTACTTTTTTAACGGCGAGGGAGAGTACAAAAACAAAAAACGGTGGCTTTAAGTTCTCAGATGTCAGATATCTCCGTGATTGTTGCGTTACTGTAAATGCCCTCTGACCGTGAGCGTGACAGAAGGGCGCTCACAACATCTGGTTTGACCAAAATCACCTATCCACAGGCAAATCTGTAATCTCTGAAGATTTGAGGTGAGGTGTCCGTTCTGCTGCTTCACACTTAGACACGGACCGACCTGAACACAATCCCTGCCCCCTGTGTGAAGTCATCTTCTCGGTGTTTGACTTAACTGTAAAGTCCCAACTCTGTGTGTGTATATAAATCCAGTCTATAGGTATGTGTTCAAGCTATGTGGATTCTGGCCTTTTCCGTTTCTTTCAGCCTCTTGGCCTGCTCCTCCAGAGTGGGGGAGTGGGCTCTCTTGGCGGTCGCTCCGTTCAGTGGGTCAGCTCCTCGGCTCACTAATGTAGGGATGGAGCTGCCCACGGGGGGGGGCGCCGCCGCCGCGTGTTTGGATGCCACGTGTTCTACAGAGAGAAAGAGAAGGACAAAGAGAGTGCTCATTTTGGCACCTGATTTTAAAAATGAATCCAAGTTTTACCGTAGTCACATTTTAGTCATTTGATTTCGTCTAGTTTTCATCAATGAAAATGTTCTCTCTAAATGTTGTTGTGCTGTTCTAATTCTGTCGCCATCTTTGTTGTGTATGTTTGTTGTGTACGTTTGCGCGGCTCTTGGGACTGACCCACTTGTTCACTTAAATACTGTTCAATGTCTCGGTTTAACTTAAGACAAGCATCTTTAATGTTAGATAACATTTAGACCAAAAAAAAGCCATTAGGAGCACATCTACAGGAAGTTTTATGTTAGATAGCTGACAGCTAACATTAATCTTGCAGTCATACCGATACAGATAAATACAAAAAACAGCTGACTGAAAGTAAAAATTAACTTTACAACCCACATGCTGTATGAATGTTGTTAAATGATGTTTAACTTAGCTTACTTCCAAATAAAATAAAAATAATGATCAGTGTGCTGTCCTGCATGTTTTTGTGATTTGGTCCAGCTGTTTTGTTGCAGTTGTTCCATGTTCAGTGGGACTGTGGACTCATCTAGTCCAGCCATGTGTTAGCTAACATTACTAGCAGAGACGTTACCGTTCTGCTGCTTATTAGTTAAGCAGCTAAATCAACCGTTTTGTCGAAAGGCTTTGTTATCAATGCTTACTTTTTTATAGTTTCAGTCTGGTTTTCATCTAAAATAAAAAAAGGGTGTTAACAAATATATCTTTGCCATAGTTTTCCGTGACAAAATGAACACTATAGACAAAAACAAATCTGCGTGATGAGCACACTGATGAATTACCAGAACTGATAATTGACTGAAAAAGCAATTCATTACTCACTAGAGCCAATGACAGGAATGGACATGCCCTTTTCTTCACTGGCAGGAGGAGCGTCAGGGGCGAGGGTAGCCTCAAACACTGGGGGCTTGGGAGGTGTGATGCTACATTCAATTAAAACAGACAAGCCAAGAAATACAACGTTAAAAACATTACAAAGTCAAATAACACCGGCGGTTTCGAATGGCGCGATTGGTGCCGGCAAAATAGTTGGGAGCTCACTTGTGGCGGTTGAGGGCCAGTTTAATGGAATTTTTCACGACGCGACAACTGTTGCTTGCTGGGAGAGGCGAGGAGGCGTCTGGCAGCTCCATGCTGGGAAGTCTCTGAGGTAGGAAACAGAGACATTATGAATCACAACACATTCGTAAGCTTTAATAAAAATCATCGAATAACTGCTGGTGGTGAACCCAAGTCCACCATGTAGAGAGAGTAATTATCCAATGTTAATTCAAATCAAACCAAATCATTCAGGTATAAAATAAAGCTAATGGTTAACAAAGAAGACGTTACCTGTGTTCTTGAGGTATCAAGGGTTGGAATGGGCTTAGCCTTTGACTCAGAAAGGGGGGTCTAATGGTGAAGTGGGAAAAACCGTGAAAACGTTAATTGTCTTTCTTCATTGCCATTTTTCCATTACACATTGTCAATAGAGGCAGCCAGAGTAACTAACACCTACAGTATTGGGTCCTTCTCCATGTGTGTGGGGGTCCAAGGACGGTGGATATGGCTCTTTAAATGCAGAGTCGTCATTGGACACCACCTGTAGCAAAAACAGTATGGTACCAATTAAATCTGCCATTCAATTCAAAAGGAACACGCCGACTTATTGGGACTTTGTCTTATTCACCGTATCCCCCAGAGTTAGATAAGTCCGTACACACCCTTCTCATCTCCGTGCGTGTTGTAACTCTGACACACCCATCGCTAGCCTAGCTTAGCACAGATCCTGGAGGTAACCGGCTCCATCTAGCCTACTGCTCCCAATAAGTGACAAAATAACACCAACATTTTCCTATTTACATGTTGTGATTTGTATAGTCACAGCGTGTACAAATAACAAGGTCACATGAGACACAGCCATCTTTTAACCGTGTACATACTGGGAACTATATTCTCAGAAGGCGAAGCACTGCTACTTGGGCGAGTGATTAGCAAAACGCCTGAAAAGCACCGTTGTTACTCTCTGCTCCTCACCACGGGGCTTCTCAGGTGATGTGAGCAAATCATTCCGCCCAAGTAGCAGAAGTAGCAGTGCTTCGCCTTCTGAGAATATAGTTCCCAGTTTATATACGGTTAGAATATTGGCTGTGTCTCATGTGACATTGACCTTGTACACGCTGTGACTATACAAATCACAATATGTAAATAGGAAAATGTTGGCGTCACTTATTGGGAGCAGTAGGCTAGATGGAGCCGGTTACCTCCAGGATCTGTGCTAAGCGAGGCTAGTGGTGGGGGCGTCAGACAGAGTTACAACACGCACAGAGATGAGAAGGGTATGTATGGACTTATCTAACTCTGGGGGATACGGTGAATAAGACAAAGTCCCAATAAGTCAGTGTGTTCCTTTAAATCCAACACCAAATATAGTCAAAGCAGATAGATGTGGTTAACTCCTGCCCTGGTCACCTCTGTGTCTTTGTGCCTCTTGGCCAGGTCCTCTTGTGTTGGCGAGTGGGGTCTCTTGACAGGAGCTCCATTGACCGAGTCCTCCAGGCCGTTGGGCTCCTCTCTAGGGCTGCTGGTGGCATTGGGCTGCACATCCCCACTCAGGACCGTGGGGACGGAGCTGCCGGCTGGTGGGGAAGGAGACTTTGCTTTAACCGCTGGCTCTACAGAATGAGACAGACCAGAAAAAAATGAGATCAGGATCATTTATC
Source organism: Sander vitreus (assembly GCF_031162955.1). Taxonomy (NCBI): domain Eukaryota; kingdom Metazoa; phylum Chordata; class Actinopteri; order Perciformes; family Percidae; genus Sander; species Sander vitreus. The sequence goes on along the minus strand of NC_135871.1, from coordinate 8,598,934 downwards.
CACATCTTTGATATCCATATAATGATGTTTTCAACATTTCCAATATCAACATGCCTTTTGTATATCAACATTGTTCTCTAGATTTAAAGAGTTTGGTTGGTACTTATTATTACATATAGACCTTTTCAATGGAATTAAATTGCTAGGCAACAGCCTGGCCCCTTGTTAACTTCCTGTCATTCACATACACTGCAACAGAAAGTCAACGTGGGGCCATTTCGAATGTTTACGTTTACATCTGTGAAAACGTCTACAGTATGCATATGCTGGCTAGGTAATGGGACTATCAATTATGCCATATGCCTCTTTATACAATTACTGAAACATTGAACAGCCTATCACAGAGAGGAAAATGACAGTATCTGTATAATAGTCACGGGAAAAATGACTCACTCGAGCCAATGACAGGGATGGACATGCCCTGGTCTGGAGAAGCTGCTGCCGCACTGGGTGCTGGGGAGCCCTCCACAAAAATCTGCTTGGGAGGGCTGACGCTGCAAAAACACAAAGCGAGACAGAAAACATTCGTTCAGCATCATATGGTGGCATTGAGCCTGGTTATTGTAAATAGAAATATATAGCAAAAAGAATAGGACACTCATTAGAATAGAACATCTGGCGATACAAAAAATAAAAAACACTACAATGCATCAGGTAAAAGACCTGCACTAAAAGTCTAGAGGTGCATCATACCTGTCCTCTGTGTCAGAAGTAGGCTTAGAGGGTTTGCTGGCTGGGGAGGTGAAGGGAGTCCCTGAGTCTGTGTCTCTGGAGCTGTCCAGGTGACTGCTGTCCAGAGAGATCCGCTTCGAGCTCCCCCCGTTAGAGCTACGGTTCAACTCAGCTATGCTCTGCAGCAAGGAAGACGCGGGGAAATGAACAGAAACACAATCAATACACAAAACGAGGAAAAATACTACGACAATCGCGAGAAAAATGTTTGAAAAATCATTAAGGCGTTGTCCCAACTTGCACAATAATATCTCACCCTCTTCTTCTTCTGCACCAGTTCAGGAGGAAGGTACTGATGGAGCTGTTTCTTCTTCACATGCGTCGCTTCAATCTTCATCCCATCCTTCAGCATGTTGATGTTGTTGGCTTGTCTGTACACTGCAGAGAACATGTCGTGCTAAGGTTAATTTACTACTGGCATCAATGTATAAACTAGCCTGGGAAAACCCTGACGAACTTCCGGCAAATTTGAGATTGGCTCTGCGAGTCCGTCTGGCCAAGAGACCATTCAAGCCCATTTCCAATTTTTCCAAATTGAGGCACCAATCACAACCGTTGAGGCGGGCTTTACACGATGACCATAGTGCAGCTACGGCGAGCAGCTTTTTGTTTACATTCAACATGACGGCCACAGAAGCGCAGCAACCCGTTGATGCCGCTGTCGCTGCTACGTCACCCGGATCGTTGGTCTGATTGGTTGAAGGACTATCCAATTGCACCCAGAGGCATTTGAGCCGCGTCCGTTGGTGACGCCCCTTTGGAAATGGGCTGCACCCTTTCGAATGCACCACGAGGCTGTAAATTACCAGTTTCATTGAACGCACCGTCTGTGTTTTTCCGACAACAGCAGCTGCAGATTGTTACATCCCGGTGTCGGAATCCTCTACAGTGAAATACAGTCACACTTTAGCATTTTAACCGTGTTTAATCCAGCTACTAGCTAGCGGTAGGCTAACATTAGCTGCTGTCGAGTATAGTGTTAACTAGCTAGCGGTAGCCTAGCAGTAGGCTAACATTAGCTGCTGTCGAGTGTAGTGTTAACTAGCGTCACGTGAAGTGATGTTTCCGTTTCCTGTGACGTCTGTTTCAGAGCATCAGAGAGAAGTGCAGGCATATCAGTGGCACCGGAATGAGGCACCGAAATCCGCGTTGCTATTCCTGTAGCAGCAGGATGTGTTACGAGGAAGTACGGCAAAATAGTAGCCTGTTAGGCACGACGCAAAGCCGAGTGAAGTGAAAATAAATTAATAAAATGGCGGCATGCGATTAATACGATTAAAAAAAATTAACGCATTATGCTCGACCCTTAATTGCATCGCGCTTAACGCGTTAATGCTGACAGCCCTAGTTGCGTGTGATTAGTTAAACTGTGTGGAATCATTTGATTCTTTTTGTCAAGAAAGCAAAACAGCAGAAATTGTCCCTGAAGACCTGAATTCACTGCATTTATACTGAATGGGTTTTTATCCTAACTAATAGAGGTGTTGAAATTAATCAAACAATCGATGCATCGAACCGTGAACATGGACGATGCTGCATCGATAATCGGCCGGGCCATAATCGATTATTTCTGTTGACAATTTAATGTAGGCCTAACAACCTTTCGGTTTACATATTCTGTTATGTTTTGCACATTCAGGAAGTGCCATGTGCTCAGTGCTGTAGTTTTATGTACCCAGTTTATTTAGTATTAGATCACTGCAGAATGTTTTGTTTTGAAGCTTGAAAAGCTATGAATTAAATATCCTATATGGCTTTAATAGTAAAAATGCATTTGACACATCGTGATGAATCGAGATATCGAATCGCAGACATGATAATCGTAATCGAAAGAGCAGTGAAGATTCACACCTCTACTAACAGACATTTTATATACTTGCAGTGTACTGTATAGTAGAAAAGCTCTGCAGCCTTTTTTTTTTTTTTATCTGTATAAAAAGGGTTTGACTAGGTTGTTCCCCGACCACCGACAGAAGTGATATGACAGGACCTACCAGTGTCTGTGAAAGATTGGATGTCGTACGTCAGGTCAATGTTCACACTCTCCGCATTCTCCACTTTCTTGAAGATGATCCCAATGAACCACATGGACACAAAATCGTTCCTGTTACAGAAACACACAAGAAGCAACATGAACACAACAGTTGGTTTTAAGCTGATTTCAGACCATAATGTTGGAACATACGTGTGACAGCAGAGCAAATCAATGTGACAGAAATGCATTCACAATTTCAGTACTCTCAAAGCAGCATTCAACGAATGCCATGTCCCTGCATAATAATCAATAACAAAACCGTTGCCAATAATGACTTCATGACTCACGGACTTGCACTAGCAGTATTCACACGTCAACAGGCAACGTGTTCCAATTACTCAAGGACAAAACAATGTTTAATGATTAGCAGGATTGGCCTTCACTAATCCAGATCTTTCTCCCTGAGCTGTGTTTGTTAAGTATGGATAAAACTGAACTCACTCGTTGCGGTTCTCTTTGGACCCAGGGAAGGACTGGGGGTTGACATGAGCCAGGGTGATGTACTCATTCCTCTCTAGGTTTCCCACCAGAACACGGATCTTTGACTCCACCAGACCGATCCTGAGGGAAAAACATAAGGATGTATTCACAGAGGTGCCGGTTAAGTTCTCTTCACAGTATTGCAGTACAATTTCACTCGGTACAGACGCTTACCATTCCAAGTGGTTTTCTTCTGTGGAGGCACTGGCAGTCAGAACGATGTAATGCCTGCAGCACATAACAGAAAATCTGAGTTGTTTAGTAGCTAAACGCTACAGCATTATGTCAACATCTGCTACAGCCTGCCCAGGTACATCTGTGATGAAAAACGGCTTCAAGACCATACAACTGAATGAAAACCTCCCTCAAAACAATTAGTATTTACTGAAAGACTACCGTGAGGGGCATAATGATCTTGTGTCCAGCCCCTGTACATCTCTACATGTATGATTCCGCTCAACTTCTAGTGTACATGCAATATAAATCATTAAATGGGGTGATTCAGCAGCATGTTTTAAATTATGAATACCGACTTCTGCCTTCTAACAGGCGATTTAGAGTCCCTTCGTTTAGATACAACAGGCTTAAGAACTCTTACGCATCAGTTTATCCTGTTGCTAATCAAGATCTGGACCCGAGGATATCACGCAACAGGTTTCTTTGCCATGGCTGTTGAAATGTCTTCATCTTTGTACTATATGTGTAATTGTTGTATAACTCTGTGTGTTTCTTTTTATTTCTTCTTTTTGAGCGGAGCAAAATGAATTTCAGTGTAAAAGTTGTATCACATTGTATTGATCATCAAAAGTCTGGAACTCAATGTGCTCCACAGTGGAACATTAACTATAACCATTCACACCAGGGCCCAGGTAATGTAGCTCCAATGGTGAAACAGCAGCACCAACAGAACAAGGCAGAACACTTAGTTGTGGTACTTGTGTGGGTGGAACTTTCATAAACAAAATGAGTCAACCAAACTCTACTGACCATAGTTCCGATGAGTCAAATCTGCCCAAACCCAAAATGTGAAAACAATAAGTTGGTCGAAAAAAAGCAAACACTTGCATCATCCTGTTTTAGGTTCAACTGCACAAATACAACCTATGGCCTGATAAAACAGTCACACCAATTATTTCCACACAACCTAACAAAATACATACTTGCATGTTAAAGAAGTGTGACCAATGCCACCCATATCTATCTATCTATCTATCTATCTATCTGAGAAACAAGCAGCTCTATGTTTTATTCATCTTGCTTTGGTAAATAATATGTACTATACAGCAATCATTTATCTGAAAAAAAATCAACACCTACTTGTACTTTTGGAAAAAGTTGGGTGGCTCAAAGAGTTTGGACCATTCTGCTTTTCCCTGAAGAATCTCATCTGTGACACTGAGGCCTGTTCATGTCAGACACAGTGGGGAAAAAGACATATCAGGATAAACAACTCAACATTCAAAGTGACACTGTACTGTTACTATTTTTTTTTTTTTTTTTTTAAATACTCGGCAAGCTAGACAAGATACAAGATTTGAAGAACTGGAAATGCAGGTGAACAGACATTTCATTTTGTGTTGTTTCAGTCATGCAGCCTATGTTACCGTATTTGAACTCCTCGCTCATGATGGTGCGTGTTGACGTGGAGACGTTGTACGTGGAGTTCTGCTGGGGATAGGCAGGCGTGATGATGGGCATCAGGTGGTATCGATCGGATGGGTTCACCTAAAAACACCGCACATGGACCAAGATTGGTTTCGCTGCAGAAATGAGAGCCTTCACCAACACGTCGACACTCATCCCAGCAAACTGAATTTTTAGAGAAACTTCACACCCACTTACTGAATGGCATCATTAAACCAAGGGCACACACCCCACCCCACCTCATACACATCACACACACACCTATTTTACAGACTTGCTTCCCTCTCAAACATGAGGTGAAGGGATTTGTCAGTTACTGATGAAGGGTGCTCAGCTAGATCTGTGGGCTGTAACAGAGCTTTAGCATCTTCCATTAGAGTATTTGTTTAGACAGAATGTGCCCAACTAAACAGTCTCCACTGTTGGTGATATTCATTTTAGCCATTTCATTTCAATGTTCACCAACGTGACAAAAACTAAATTTGAAATACTACATGAGCACATTGAGCCTTAATATCAGGTGATTGACAACACATGCATAACACACCTGTAGTTAAACTGTGTGCAGATGTACACAGTACATAGCACATGCCTAGTTAATATCTGTTTTACATCGGATATCAGCCATTCGATGACCTTTTCCAGTCATCGAATGGGGAGGGGGACTCTGTGAGAATGCCTCCTTACCACCAAGAGCTATTTAGCGGTTTTCTGAAGGGCTGTTGGACACCAACTTCAAGTCATTACTGCCAGCAGCAAAGCCTTTACCATGCAATTATGTCATTTTTCTAGATTATGATGAGCATGTCTCACAGTAAACAGAAATACTTAAAAGTAGCCTAAACATTTAGGAAATTATAATGTCTAAAACTATACTTTCTGCCAAATGCACGGTGGTTGTTGGCCGTACTGTGACTGAACGGAAACGACACCAATAGATAATTAAAATGTGTTTATTGCTGAAGGGACACAACAAGCATGACACAGCAATTACAACAGCTAGAATGTTTTCAATGAAGGCTATTAGGCTAATTAGTTTAGGATAAGTAAATTTATGGTAATATTATGAGAAACAGTAAGAGCAAAACTAAAAGTCAAAACAAATATAACAAAGCCCTGGCCAAGGAAAGACGATTCAAATGGATAGCCTGCAAGAAGAGTGTGTAAAGGGGTCCTTGACAAATATTTACTGCACACAGTACTGTTGTTGTTATGGGATTTAAACAAAAGGTCAGATCTGTTTTGCTATTCAATTGCTAATGCATTTTTTTTTTTAACTCAAGGAGTGTGTCTGTCTGATAAAAGACGTCCACGTAGAAAGTCTTCCTTGCTCCAAGCTGCTCTGGGAAGCCTCCTCCGAGCAGAGTTAAGAACATTGGAACTCAAGATAGAGGACCCGATCAATTTCCGGGTCACATGAGGACAGAGGAATGAGGAGACATGAAATAAGAGAAAATAAATGCACCTATACTCTATTTGTTGAGCTAACTTTCAAAACAGCAACAAACTCACAATTCAGCAGATTAAGTCTGTCCAGATAGTGTTTCCTGTGTCTACACAGCAATAAACATACAAAATGGAGGCATACCAACATCATTAACATGTGGAAATAAAACACTGGTGTCATACTCACTCTAGGATCCCACACAGGTAGATTCAGATTACTGTCCTCAGGCTGTTTCAATAGCACAGGATTTGGCCACTCCCTGTAGGATGGAAATGACAAAAAAAACGAGGCTTTGAAATACTGCCATCAAGTGGACAGGACAAACAGGAGGTTGTCATTGCAAGAGATAAATGCTCACCATTTGGAAAACACCAAGAAGAACTTGTGGACCAGCGTTGCAGCCACAGCGTTCGGGTAGAGCTGGCAGGTCCTGGCCACCAACATGGCCCATGACACTCCACCCAGAAACCCCAGCATGTTGGAGTAGATCCCACGACCTGCAGGCAGAGGGCAGTACAATAAGGCAGAGTCATCCTCAAAATATTGGCGTTGGCCAAAAGATAGTCTGGATCAATGGAAGTACATTTCCAGGATAATTGCCCGACATCCACCGTGTCCCTCACTTTCAGGCCCGGTTTACACGAATACGCTCGCGGGTGAAAACGACAAAATATTTGATCAGATGTGCCTTTCGTGTAGACGGCGACGGCGTTTTTGGGGCTTAAAAATGCAAAAAAGTGAAACCACCCTCCAGAGTGGAAATCTTAAAAACGCTCCACCTTTGCGTTCTCGTCTAAAGGGTAAAAACACACTGTGCGAGTGTGTGTGTGCCGCGTGTGCATTGTTTGGAGCAATAAATCCACCTCCTTGTCTGTCCAGACAAAATTGTCAGCTTTTGTTGTTCGAGGATCGCATTTCACAAACTTTCGCGTCACCATATGCACGCAGATTCCCCCCCCCCCAATAACGCGGAATAAAAAGTGAGAACGCAACGCCACTTTTGCGTTTTCTCTTCAGATCGTTTCCGTCTGAACATAGCCTCAGCTCTCTATGTGTTGCCGTTCTTAATCTGTTCTCCTCGGGAAACGACAACAAACTTTGAGCTAGCAGGCTGAAAATGGTAATTTTTGAAGAAAATTTGGATCGTGCAATAAGGCAGGCCTGCTTGGTTCTTTGGGGGAATGATTGTGAAGATTTACAAAGAATACGTTAACGGCATTTTTATCCAACTGGGCCTTTTTGGGACCGATAGGTGGGGATTGCCATTGACAAAATGCACAGCGATACAGTGGTAAGAGCAAATTACGTTTAACCATGTATCCAGCTAATTTAAATAGCTCACGTTACTGTACTGTGTAAACGGTTAACTTCATTTAATATTGTGTGTGGCGTTTTCTTTTGCGGGGTGCAAATGTTCCACAAAAACAAGTTCCTCCCCGAGACCATTTTGCAGAGCCACCGTCGCTGCGTCCAGAGCTTAGCGCCGCCCGAGACGATTTCGATTGGTTTAAAAACCCCGACCCAGAGCGTTTTTCTCTCCTAATCCCAGAATGCATGTGTGGTGTAGCCAGACCTTACTCCACAGTGCCGTGGAGATAGTTCTGGCAATGCGAGACTACCCAAACAATGAGTGTGGGTTTTTCAAGTATACGCTAAACTGGAAGGACACCTGTTGGGAGGTAAAAAATCAATTCTGCACACAAATTTATAACAATCACCTTTTAGATAATTTGTATATTTGATATACATTTCCCCCTAGGTTGACTGCTTTGTGGTGGCGGGTGGGTGCTGTGGGAATGTTGCGGCAGACGTGTGGTGTTCGTGCCTATGCATTTTTGCCAGTCCCCACACGTGGTGAAACACGAGAGCAGAAGATCGTGATCGTGCGAGATTTAAGCAGCGGCGCATAGGGGAAAACACCATCGTTGGCTCTTAAAAATTGTGAGACACGCAATAAAATCAGACATAATAAAGTAAAGTTGTTAAAGTGAACCCAACATTAAAAACACATTTGAAACCACTTACGTTTTGCCCACAGTTTAATGGCTCTCAATGTCAGTCTGAAGTTTTCTTTGTTTGGCACCAGGTACAGAATTTCATCGGTCACCCGACAGCCTGGAAGACAACCATCAGAAACCTCAAACACTGCGAGAAAAGTATTGCACTCTTACAGTTAATGCGTACACTGAAAGAAAAAGTTTGCCACAAGGTTGCCACAACCAGCTGCTGCAAATGTGATGCACTATAGACTTCTTCTACTCTTGTATTTATTAAATCTCAATCTGGAAAACAGCACCTGCAACAGCATCAGGCCTCAAGTCAATATCATTACTTCTCTACTGTATGTGTACGAGCCAATAGAGGCAACATGGCACCATGACTTTGCGTAAACATACGCGCCACTTTCCTAAAGCCAAATGGCGTGTTATTTGTACGCATTTTGAGCTATCCACGTGTATGTCTACGCTGTATACAGCGGATGTAAACATACATGCCACGTGGCGTGTTATCGCGAGAATGTGCCGTGCTATCGCGAGAACGTCGTGAAAAAGGTTGGGTTTAGGAAAAGAACATTGGGAAAGGCTTTAGTAACACAACAAACGACAAAAACACGACGGTGACCAACATGCTTTGGAAAACAATAAACGGTTGGGTTTAGGAAAAGAACATTGGGGAAGGACGCGATCCCGGCTCTCCTGGGTGAAAGTCCTGCGTTTTACCCATCCACCACCCCAACCAACCTCGCTCTGCGGACTTCCGTCCTTTCATACTACTCGCTACGGCGATAATTCACACGTAACGTAGGTCAATGGAGGCCAAACAGCGTTGATAAACAAGCTAAAAAGCGATTATGCGTCTTGATAACACGCCAAAATGGCATACGGATTGGCGTGTCATACATACGCCACTTAATGAGATCAGTCTGATAGAGGCCATGTAGTGTACCGTTAAGGCTGCGAATACACCGAATGTCCAAGTTTCTCAGGATGGAGTCTCCCCTCAGGTCCAAGTTGTCTGGAATGGACTGCAAGGCCAGTCTGGCAAACAGCAGGTCAATCTGTAGTAAGAAAGTACCGAAGAAACAGAGTATAGCAGGGGGGCTCAAATTTCAGTCAAAATCAGAGTCAAATCCATAACAAACCTGAGGTTAATACTAGGCACAACAAAATGCAACAAAATATATTTTTTTTTTGTCATAAATAGGTCGACCCCTCATTCTCGTGGGAATGGCAAGCAAGTCCAAAGTAGTATGGCACAGGAGGATGAACTTGTAAATGATTCAGAAATGTTTATTTTGAAAAAAGGCAGAATTCTTCATATGCCAACTACAGAGGTTTCACATTTTAGGCAGAACAGCAGTTATGCTGATACTCATCTCCGTCACCTTATTTTATATCAGCTTTCCTGCTCGGTAGTTTTCATGGACCTGAACTACAAACTGGACCAATCTGTGTCAAGGAGTTTCTACATCAGCCTGAGCCATTTTTTTTTGTTGAAGTCTGACCACAACCATCATTCTTAGCACAGCTATTGCAGCAGAAGCTACAGCTGAACAAAAGTATATAAATAAATGTACTTTATTGATTCCAAATTGGGAAAGTCTACACCACAAAACACATACCTATAAAAGCTTTGTTAGAATGGTCATTTCTGGGAGGAACACTTGGATCTCAAAGGGACTTACCTCTATTCCGTCAAATTTGAATTTTATCACTGGCACAAAGGCGTCTTCGACAGCCTTGAGAAAACACCAAAAGAGACAATATCACCAACACATTCAAGACGTAGTCATAAAGCTGACTGGCATCATCATTAAAAATGAGGTGAAAATCAAAGTCAAGAACACAGAGCTTGTAAAGAGACGTGTAAAGTAATGCTTGCAGCAGATCACACTCCTCCTGCAGTGCTTTGAAAATGTCTGCAGACAGCCGATAACTAATCAGGGTGGGTTCAAATTCAGAAAACGTGAGCATAGCACGGAACGTGGGCTCCTATGGATGTCTTTGGAGCCGAGTGTTTCAATATTTAACTAAATTATCATCTTCCTCTTTCAATATCCAATAAACACAAGGGTACTCTCAGTAACATTTAGCCACCACTATGCATTTTTGGATAAGAACAGCAAGGTGAGAATTTCTTCTCTTTTTTTAAACGGCAAATAAACAAGCAGCACGCCTTCTACATTAACTAAGTTGTCAAAAAAAAAAAAAAAAAAAAAAATCTGATGAAGCAGAAACGCTTAACACATAACGTCCATAATAATTGGACTTTGGGGTTATACGTTTTGACAGTTTTCAGTGGTTATGAGGAGCAATATGAGAGAGAAATTCGGTGATCACTGATCGTTGTTTAGGTACATTAAACCACGTTAAGCTTTTTTTTTTTTACATTAGGACTTATAAAGCCCATGAGAACCGTGGAGAGTCAACCCACTCCTCTGCCCTGCTGAAAATGTGAAGCAGAAATACTCAATGTCCATAATAATTGGACTTTGATTTTTTGACAGTTTTCAGTGGTTATGAGGAGCAATCGGTTGTTTATTCACATAAAAAAAAAAAAAAGGGGATTAAATCGCCATTTCACCATCGCGTGTGTCGTTGTTTGTCAACAAATGTGTGGGCAGCTGGGGCATGCCCGGGCAGAGACAGGGTGAGTGGATTTAATGGAGCGTTGGCATATGGCAGGCAGAGAGCATTTATATACGTATCTCTGTCCTGTTCTTCACATCAGCGAGTTTACATTTGATTTTAATGATGACACACACCTTGGGAAATTAACATGACCAGCAGACCTAACACCACAGGCAATGCTCTTGGGTATTTCTCTCTGCAGCTACTTCATAATAACTCCTCTCTATCTATTCAGCAAACATTCACTTAAACTCAGCCATAAAAATGTAATTGAGCAATGTTTACCAATAGGGCTGCAGCTATCGATTATTTTAGTAATTGAGTATTCTACTGATTATTCCATCGAGTAATCGGATAAGAAATACTTGGTAAACAGCAATAGTAAATATTTATTATTGCTGTGTACTAAAAAAAGGAAAGTTTTTTTTTTTTTTTTGAAAAAGCAACATTTTTTATTGCCAAATTACAAAGTAAATTTCTGGTGGCCCAAATGTTAATATTTTTCACCCCCTTCCCCTTCTTGCCTCTGGCTCTTTGCACTGGATATGCAAAAGAGCCGTTCACTAACCAGAGGGTAAATGTGATGGTACAAAGCTTACAGCAGGTCCATTCAACTACACTGTTCTGGGGGACACATTTTCAGAAGCCTAATACACAGTGAGGAGAAAGAATAAAGAATGCAGACATCACCGGCATGATGACGCCATTCACGTGCATATTAAGTGAATACGCTGGGGGGAGGGGCCGGTTTGTCTCCAGCAGCAGCTAAGTTTCCAAAGATTAGTAGCAAACTAATAAACAGATTACAAACCGACAGCTCTCGTTTTAGCTTGTTGGTAAAACATGGCTATTTGCAGAGTAGCACGCTGTAGGCTAGTTGTGTAAAACAGCGCGGTGGACGAGAGCAGCAGACGGTAGTTAGCTACCTTGTGTCGGGTTCGCTCCGTGGAATGGATGAGTACACTGGATGTTTTCTACAGAGATGATGTAGTAGCATGTTTGCAGCTTTAAATGATCCCAAACTTTCTGTCGTTTCCTCTCGCCTGTCTCTTCTCTTAGACCCTCGCTATTTTCGTCTTCGTTCATTTGTAATCTGGGCAGTCAGTCTCGTGCATAGACAGTATATAAACGTCTTGTGTCCACAGAAGCGTCAGCCTGTTGCGCGCTAGTAATTATCCTCCGTGCGGAAACAGTGAGCCATACAACCTTAACTACATTGATTTAACGAAGCTTCGAGGCAAAGAATTTTGCTTCGAGGATTTTTTGTAATCGAATTATTCGAGTTATCTGAGGAATCGTTTCAGCCCTATTTACCGATGTTAGATATTGCATTGTTCTGCATTTCCAATACAGTGAACTCCGCTCTCCCAGAGGGTGGAGTTCTTACCCAGGAGCAGCGATGTAAGCGGTCCGTTGATCTTCCGTCTTTTTACACTAAAAGACCTTTGAATGAACAGTCTGTTTTTAAAAACTCAAGAGATGAAACTGAGAAATGGCCAGAGATGCCACAAAGACTTACCCTCAGGTCTTTGATCTCCTCGTGCTGTTTGAATTTCTCAAAGAAAGACTGGAAAAAGTCACTTCTCTCTACATGGCGGGGAGCCACACATAAGGCATCAATATCAGCTCCTGGAAGAAACACGTTACTTTTAGCAGTGTAATCTGTGTTGCCCTGTAGGTTAAATAGTTGACGACTTCAGTAAAAATCTGATTGGTTCAATGACCAAAATTGCTGCATTCAAGGCTAAAGAGTGTTAATGTGATAACGCATAATGGATAAACAAGTAGAGCAGCTAAAGTCAAGCGCAGCAACTTTTTAACCATCGTCATTAGTGACTGTCAAACTAATAATGCCTGGACCTGCTTTGCACAGTCACACCTAGGGCTGCATGATAAGAAGAAAATATCTAATTGCCATTATTTATCTGTTATTGCGTTTGCGATATGATTCACGATATCGGAGGGAATGAGCATTTTGGTACCATCATTCTCATTGAAAATATTCATAAAAGTGTGAGGTTTTCTTTGGTCTGTAGGATAAGTTTTGTAGGCTGTAACGTCTCTGCAGGACCACAATAATTAATTCAAAAGGGTTTGACATATTTTGCCTTTAGCAAATATTGCACCCTCCTGTGATTTGGATATTGTACTAGTCCATACTGTGATTAAATGTGTAGCCCTAGCCACAGCCTATAAAATGTTAAGGGTTCAGTTATTTAAAAAACAACACAGAAGTGGTTTCTCTAGACTGATGACCTCTAGCGAACTGTGTAAAAAGGCAAGACAAAATGAAATTCATTTCAAATATTTGTTTAAAAAGTTGATAGGACTAGAAGTGAGTGTAAATCTCCCATCTGATGCCCTGACTCCATAACCATTTCTCCATACTAATGGCTGTGCAACATTAACAGTGTCTCTAATTCTGCTGAAAATGTCCCTTGAGGCTTGAATTATACCCGACATCTCAGAAGTAGTTGTGAAATCAAAATTCCGATAGTGGGCTCCCAAGTATTAGTTTTTAGTATTTGCTGTGAAATGTATATTTATCTTCTACAATAACTGAGAAATTATGAAATGCTGAACAAATGTCAGAACACAATTACACAAGGGGATTCAATACTTTTACATACAAACTTCTCGTGTTTGAATTTGTTCCCTCATAAAAATGAACACAATTATGTATTACCAAGTGTAAAGTAGGCTTACAATAACACTAGTAAAGCCAATTCAATTTAGATTAGGGGCGAACACAAACACACACACACGCGACAGGAAAGAATTAGTGGTGACGAAGGCTGACTGGCGGCGCCTCACGTTGCCTTTGTCAAAGAGTTGTACATGAACACACCGCAAAGACTACAGTCGATGGCCAACTAGCACATACGTCCTGCGCCTGTGTGAGGAAATAACTCTCCGTGCCAGCAGACAGTGGTAATCTATTTGTCATCCAAAATGGTAACCGGATTTACAAACTGTTGCTATGATATACACACATACATACATAACAGCAAAACAGCTGTTGCCCAAATCAGCCAGTGGCAGCGCAGAGCCTACAGTCCCTTGCCTCACTCCCCTTTGGGATGACAGCGAACGCTGGGAGATGGCTAGCTAGCTTGTCCATCTCCCTGGCTGTCATCCGTTCTCTTGGCAGAGAAGACTACCTGCAGTGGGGAAGTGGAGCGACCAGGCAGCCCGCTGCGGTTGGCTTGCTAGTTAGCTTGCTAATTCCACCCACCAAGCTTTAATGCTACACTGGTTACAGAAAATGAGCCAAACAACTCATCAGGTGATCGCAATGTGTTTTCCCACGCTGTGACAAGAGTGCGTGAAGGAAACATTAAGTTGTGACATTTTACTAAATTTAGTGGCCAGCTGGCTAGTCAGCTAGCTTGGCTCAGTTCTCAGTCTAGCACCAACCACGGTGCAAAGGGAGAGACAAAGAGAGGTCTACGGTCTTTAAGTTTCTTAAAGCTATAGTGCGTAGTTTCTTTCTCCCTCATGAGGAATTCTAAGTAATGACAACACCACTGTCGGCACGTCCAAATAATACGAGCCTTACGTGATCATGCCCCCACGCAGTTGCTAGTAGCCAAGGAGGACACAGAGGGTAAAAAAAACAAAAACATGTTGGACTCTTCAGAAGAGGTAATGATCTTCACTCGAGTTTCTGCGCGTGAAAGTCACCGGACGACTCAATCTTCTGAGAGAGTTGTGTTGCACTGATAGTTTTAATTAGCTTTGTAGCAACTCATTTGGCAATGGCTTGAATGTAATGGATGTTCATTACTATCAAAAAGTTATGCACTAAAGCTTTAATTCTAAAAATCTTAAGTTTTACGGTACAGGACATTATTTTATTAGTTTATTTTATAATGTGTAGGTATGGCGATCTTTTAAAAGGCATGTTTATGTTGAAATAAATAAAACTATACAAGTAGTTAGTGTATGTATCGTGTTTGCCCTCTTATGGACATAATGTGCATAAATAAATATTCAAATAGTATGAAATGTGAAGAAGAAGAAGAATCCAGACAGCCAATTATGAAAGCCCCATGTGTATTGGAGTGATCAGATCAAGATGGAAGGTAAGAAGAGCTTTCTGTGTGCCTCTTTGACTTGGTCGTTTGCTTGCTTTCCTCACTTTTTCTTCTTGTGCACTAATTCGCTTAAGCTGCACAGCCAATCAGAGCGATTCCTCTCACTGACAGCTCCGTGTTGAATCGGCCGAAATAAAGCCGATAGGGTTGACTAGTGGCGACGGTGCGGGACATACCGCACGAAACTAAGGTGACAAACAGGCCCACGATGGGCCGACAGTCTCCGTGGTGTGTCCCCACCTTGACGTTCTGATACTTGCAAGTTTTGTTCATTTTGCACTAAAGTTCTAAATAAAATGAAAACACACAGTACTTTTCATGTGAAAGTATTTAATTCACACAGGAGTATACAAAATGAGGCTTTACCATGTGGTTATGTCATATGTACTATTTATTAAATTACCAGAAAACATGTCATATTGTGATATGTATCGTTACCAAGATATGAAATGACCTATAAAAAACGGGAAAGAAGATTTTGGCCAGCCCTAATTTAGACAATGATCTGTTGCGACAGGAATGTTTGGGCAGCCTCTCTTTATCTCCAGCCTGAACAAAATACAGAGATTCAAATGCTCTTTCTAAACAACAGCAAACAATGTGGGGGCGTCACCTGTGAGAGCGACTTTTGTTTTTACTCAAAACAGCTCAGTTCACTGTGCTGGCCTACACTTGTCTCTCTAGATATTGTGAACAGAAACTTTAGCCCCTGTTCATGTGTTTGCTCTTCCCTGCAGTCCACTTGCTCACAACTGTGATAATGGGTCATGGGATATAGGTCCAACTGATTTAATAGAACATAATGTGCCAGTTTTCACATTTGATTTCACCAGAAGTGCAACAGGTTGTTATAAACAAAGCACTGAAAATTGATCAAGCACAATTATCAATTTTGCCGATTAGCTTGGAACATCCTTACTTACTCAGAGTCATGGAAAAACACTATGCAGTTTGATGGATATCCCTAAAAATGTATTTAATTATTGTAAATTTAATAACTTAATTGAGTCACAACAAATAGTAAAACAAAAAAACTGAGCAATGTATTTCGCTGTTATGCATGTATATTTAAGTTTTTTTTTTTTTATCTTTTGATCTCACTTGTTTGTTGTTAAAAGCAAGGATGTACTCAACCCCATTCACACTAATGCTTTCAGTCGACAGTAAGCCTATGTTCACACAGCTTTCAGAACCCAAAACTAGTCTTTTCAAAACACTTTCAAAAGCAGAGGAATCTGACAATAACAGCCTTGTGCTTTAGTGTGGTCAGGGTGAACTGAGCTTTTCAAAAACAACAAGATATGCCTGCTCAGACAGAGTTGAGTGCTGTGTCGCAGATACCTCTATCTCCATTTGCTCCTTTTGAATGTCAATATAGCCAAGCACACAGTACAGGTGTGGTCATTAAAGTTCAATGTTGTCAGACAACTTCCAGGCATAAAACAGTGATTTGATGGCGATGATGTAGCTGCAATGACTAGACATACCTTTTGTGTGCACTCCAAGTCTGTACGAACCAAATGTAAATATCTTGCCCCCAACACAGCTTATAGCTGATGGTGGGAGGTTCTGTAGAGGAGAGAAGCATATACAGTGTAATCAAATTAGTATGACATTTTTTTGTCTCTGATTTGATAGTCCCTCCATAATGCATCATAATTAACTGTCTGTACTTAGAAGGCATTTAACACAACGAAACCCACCTTTAATTCACTGATCTCTGCGATCCATTCCTTAACAAAGTTATTCAACTTCCCAAGGACTGCAAGTCTGAAAAAAGATACAAATTTTAGTGGGCGTTTTATTCACAATCTAGCCCTTTCACTAATTAAATAGTGAGAAAGAAAATTATATAAATAAACCACACAATCCAGTTGATGTTAATGTGTGCATTCAAGCATCAACACACACGCGCATATATATATATATATATACATACATACACACACACACACACACACACACACTATATATGAAATATATACATGCAATGCATCAGAACAGCCTTACAATAAATGCTACCTTTGAGAAGCTTTGGAGTTTCCATTTTTGTTGAGACTACCAGAGAAGTGCTGGTGCATTATATTACAAGTTTTTGTGTGCACCCCTTACAAGTGTAGCTGTGATTGCTGCAATGAAGGGTATGCAGTCAAGATGCCCCATAATTGTGTTATGGTTAATATAAAATTATACTTTAGGTTCTTTACCGATGGTTCAATTCCTCTTCATCTTCAAACACCCCAAAAGGTTTCATAGCATCACAGAGCTTATTGGTGTACTGGTGGTCTATTTCTCGTGGGGGTGCAAGGCTAATGG
This sequence comes from Sander vitreus, assembly GCF_031162955.1. Taxonomy (NCBI): domain Eukaryota; kingdom Metazoa; phylum Chordata; class Actinopteri; order Perciformes; family Percidae; genus Sander; species Sander vitreus. The sequence goes on along the minus strand of NC_135871.1, from coordinate 8,581,552 downwards.
CAGAAGTGATGCCATAGTGTTTCTGAGGCTGCTGCCCACCAGGCATGGTGCTGCAAGGGAACAGACATGGGAACAAGGAGCAATACATGAAATGACAGCTACAACACGACACTTCACGTTATTACGATATTTTTTTCATATCATGGTTTCTCAAACCCAGTCTTAAAAAAATTACTTTATTAAAGTTACCAAGTCATGGTGAAAGCATTTATCAGTCATTAGTTATTGTAGTGTTATGATTTGCTAGTTTCTATTATTACCGCGAACCCATGTGTAAACACGCTACAAGCTCCGAGAGCAATGTACTTAAAGAACAAGTCTATTAAAACCCCGATAGTTGTATGCAAATCAAAATTGAAAACTGAATTAATTACAATCACAGGAACGTGTTTGAAATGAGCTAACGTTAGGTCACTATTAAAGCTGGCGGCGAACGATCGTTAGCCGAGAGGCTACAAACAGGCTGGAAGCGCTAACAAATTGGCTAATTTAGCAAACGTTAGCTGGCTGCTACGGAAGAATTGGTGTAACTAATGACTCGCTTTCCGGTTAGACCTATTTAAGGGTTGACATTTTCTCAAACAAAAACAAGTTAAATCCGTTCATTTTGTTAGGCATATTTACACCATAGATACCCAACAACAAACAAGCGAGCTAGCCAACAAATGGTGGCTACAGGCCTTGTTTGGTTGTTGTGACAGTTGGCTAACGTTAGCTTTTAGCCTATTCTTTAGGACTCTCTAAAACGCGAACATAAAAGTCCATAAAATGGAAAATGTACCACATGCATGACTTACCTTGACATTTCTTTCATGTCACTCTAAAAAGCTTGTACGGTTTTTCCCGCTGTAATCCCGTAAAAAAAAACTAAGAAAGTCAGCAAGTGAAAATGATAACAGCCTCGACCTGATTACAACAATGGTCACTTTGCAGAGAGCAGTTCAAACCTTCCCCCTGAACCGGAATCACTTCTTATAAGATAACGTCTCAGCGCGTAATCCTGAAAGAACATTCATATCTAATTCCTTTACAAAACGCGCAGGACTTGGTTGGATCCTAGCACCTGACACGCGTTTAATAGTTTAGGACTTTTTTTTATTTATTCAAAACTACAAATGTAACGGCATTTGTCGGGACAACGTCTGCGCAGCATGCTGAGCAAACCATCATCAGAAGGCACCGCCTCTCACAGGCCACAAATCACGTGACCACCGAAGCCTGACGCTGCTCTGATGCATGATGGTACAAATAGAACGCACTCGAGCACAGCTAGCTATATACTGTCTATGGCTGCAACCATAGATATATGGCTAGATGTAGGTATATCCAGAGCCGTAGAGATATAAATGTCTTTTTTTTATCGCTCTGGGTATATCTAGCTATAGCTGCAATCAATCTATGGCTGCAACATGTTACCCACACCTCTCACACAAGGTGGGTTTGAAGTGAGATATAACAATACAAATATAATTGGGCATTTGGAGGGAAAAAAGTATTACACTTTGGTGAGAGGCTACGTTGTGCCAAATGTATGTCAGCTAATAATGGTAGCTATATGTGATGATTTAAATGTAACGTTACTGTATGCAACAGCATATTTAAAACTGTAGTTTTCCCCACTGCACAAAACCTTTTTGAGAACCAACTAAATGATAAGCCCATCGTTACAGGTGGTCATTGAAGAATTAAATGTCATATATTATGCTCATTTTCAGGTTCGTAGTTGTATTTTTGGTTACTACTAGAACATGCTATAATGTCCAAAAAACACATTATTTTTCTCATACTGTTTGTCTGAATATACCTGTCTGAAACGCTCTGTTTTAGCCATAGACTGTCAATATTATACAGTCTATGGTTTTAGCCCCTGTGTCTTCAAGCCCCCCCTCCCGAAAAAGCCCAGTCTGTTCTGATTGGACAGCGTTTCCGAATCTTGTGCATCTGCACTCTCTGTGTCTCTGAATAAGGGTTGTGTGCATTTCTCTGTAGATTGAGCATTTTGATACTTTCACAGTATTTATAAAGCACGTCAACCTGCTTTATAATAACATGTTTACTGTTGCTTTGTGCTGATGTATCCACCCTGCAGCACCTACTCACAGAACAACTAAATAAACGGAAGGATAAAGGTATACAACTAAAAAGTAACTAGATGAATAAATGATGAGGTGTACCAATATTTAATTTTTGGGCCAATAATCGTAACAGGCCGTAATTATCTGTTAGTTGTAGCTCATACTGATATGATAATCGATAACAGATATTCTTGCAATTGCCAACATTTAAAATGACAATAATATATACTGTAGAAAAGTATATGTGAATACGTTAGCATACCTGAAAAACTGTTTGCCAGTTGTGTGTTGAAGTGAAATGGCACAACTTGTAAACAAGGTATTATGAAAGTTGTTCCAGTGTTTAACTTTTCCTGGGGCCTGTTGCACAAAACCAGGATAAGGGATTAAGTCGGGATATTCAAGTTATCCTGGATGAATTTAGCTTTGACTTGGTTGCACAAAAGCAGGTTGAATTAAACCCAGCCAAGTAACCATGGAGATTTATGCTCCAGAGCAGGCTAACAGCCGGGCTAAGATTAATCCTGGAGTCTCATGTGTTAAATCAGCTGCTGCTCTGATCCGAAATAAACGTGTTTAACAGTTATTCCGTTGTCTTCTGAATGTTTTCTGCTTTATTTTTATTAACATGCATTACTTGTCACTATTGCGGTCACGAGTTTGATTTAAATCCTACTATTGCAGTTGTTTGGATGGTAAGAAATGGTTGCACAGGCACCGGAGATAAAGTGGGACAATGCGGAGGAAAGGGGCTTTCCCTCCGCTGCTCTCCCCGTGAATATGCCCCGTGCAACGTGGAGAGGCGGGGGGAGGCAGGGGGATCCTCCCACACCGTGCAGCGGACTCTAAAGGAGACTTTTAGCGTCAATAACGACGACAATGGCACCTGACCAAACGTCCGTATTTTACCAGATGGGAGTGAGAATGTGTTGGAATGCCACAAAGCTTCTTAATCTTGTTATTTTGGTGCCGTGACGCATCTTGGAGCTTGGGAGTGAGAAAAAAACATGAATAATAGGCTATATTGTTTTACAGATATGCTTACAGTGTGTATTGAAGTCACTTACTTCTTTTTCTAGTTTTTGTCCAGTCATGTTTGTTCTGTATGAACATTAATTGTAGAAATATATTTAGAATTATAGCTTATAGAGATTTGTGGATATGGTTGTAAAACATATTCTCTCATTATGAATAAGGGTTTGACATTAAGCTTAGTCCTTAGGGTAAATTGCCCGAGGAACATGAATTCCCTCTGCTCACTTTTAAGGCAAAGTAGGCTAAATAATAAAACATTTTATTTATATAGTGCTTTACAGGCTACTCAAAGACACTTTGCAGTACAACCAGCACATTTAGCACATAAAAACAGATACAGCAATACAACCAACACATAAAACAAGCATATTAAAAGCAATTAAAACTCGTGGAGTGACTAGTAGGCCCTAAGTAGATCTTTTTAAATCCTTATGCATTGTTTTGTCTGTTGGACTTTTTTTTCTCTGTCTGATAATAACAGCCGTTTTTCCCTTTTTGCATATTATATGTTTCACCTCCTCGTAATTTTCCATTAACAGCTGCTGCTCAGCGGGTTAAACATATGCCGCACGCGTCTTCTCCATTTCAGCATCAGTAAATCTGTGATCGATACCGTGGTCTATTTAAGAAAGCCGTGAACGTGCACTTATCCCAGCTATCTACACCTGGCTTGACGTAGCTTCACCTTCTCATCCTGGCTCGGCAAACGTGCAACCGATTAAGCCGCGATGAGCGGATCACACTAAGTCAAGCTGCGCTTTTTCAGTTATCCTGGATTTCTTCATTCTACTTTTGTGCAACAGGCCCCCGGAAACTGAAACTGAAAAACTTTATTTCAAACGTTTGACTCAACAGTGTTGAAAATATAACCAAGGTAGGGCGAACAGCGCTATCTAGTGTGCATTTTAAATCATTACACCTGGTGTTAAATAAATAGTAAATAGTTTTCGTCATCAACCTTGATGACTTCATTGTGAACAGTCAACAGTCCTTGTTAAACCTCTGCAAATGTGTATCCTAAGGACATGGCACTGCACACATGACGATGCAGGGCAGGCATGTGAAATTACACTGCAAAACTTGCCATTTAACTTTTTTTGTGGAGCACAGCCTTTGTAAAGCAAACAATTAATAAATGCAGTGGACAGATTTGGACCAAATTGCTATAAATCATATTGGTAAACATGACAAGACGTGTGATATGACTGTAACGTGTGGTTGTTTAATGTATGTAAGGGCAACACACACACACACCGGCGCACTCTCTCCGCTCCCTTGATGCTGGTCTCCAATCAGTTGGATATAGAGCAATCTCCTACTGGGCCCCTCATCTGTGGACTGGCCTCCCACTACATGTTAAAGAAGCTCACTCAGTTGACATTTTTAATTCTAGATTTCTAGATTTCTATTCTAGGTTATTATTACTGATTTTACACTTTAAATACATTTGATTGCATTTGATTGAATTCAGCTCAAATAGGTCATTTGGTTGTAATTGGTCTGTGTATTCTTTACTCAACATTGTTTTATAACCAAATATCTCTTCAAAATGTGGTTCAAGCTTTGTTGTACTGTATTCATTTACATCAAATGATTCATGGTAGGCTAAGTCAAAAATATTGTGCAAAAAAATAGTTTTAAACCTCCAATGCATCCCTATTTTGAGCAATTTTTTGCCATTTTCTGTTGGTTCTATTGCACAATGTTAAAGTTCTGATGTTCTTATCTGACAGGGATTGCTCCGGGTAAACCCTATGCCCCTGGGTTAGGCTACATTTTGTATTGGCTTTCCAGCGAGAAACCTTGTGTGTGTGTGTGTGTGTGTGTGTGTGTGTGTGTGTGTGTGTGTGTGTGTGTGTGTGTGTGTGTTGCAATCACTGCAAGACAACACTGTGTTACCATGACAGTACAAGTAACCTTTAATCTGTATAGGAAACTGAACTCCTCCCCCATTGGCCTATCCTCACTTCTACATTTTGGACTTTCAGTGTCAGTCACATTGTTTAAACTAGTCAGACCAGCAAACTGGTCAGAGAAACTCAATACTGCAGCACAAAGCCCAATCAGTTTGAAAAATGAGCAACAGTCCTCTTCTAGTAAATGTGGAAAACTGGATTGCAGAGAACAACAATGCTTTTTTGCCACCAGTGTGCAACAAGCTCATGTGAGTAATTTCACTTTCATTTTAGACACATTTTCACATATGTGTGTAATTATGGTTGGTTCCTCTTTGCAACTTGGATAAACGAGTGATAAACAAGTTTTAACATGATTAAAACCCAGATGGAAAATATCTTTGTGTACGGTTTTGGTGCATAGACCCTAAACCTACTAACAGATTTCCACTGACTATTTGAGGATATGTAGTGAGTACACGCTTGTCTTTAATTCCTTTCTCTCAGGCACTTTTCCCAGTTGAATATCATGTTTGTTGGAGGTCCTAATACCAGGAAGGATTATCACATAGAGGAAGGGGAGGAGGTGAGAGACATGTACTGATGTATTCTGCATAAAGTCTTTCTTCCACCATAGATTATTTAATGCAAACTTCAAAATACAAACAAAACTTTTTCCAGCAATTGCGCATCATCAGGAGGAGGAGAGCTATTTGAGAGTCGATATGACACTAAATTCCTGCAGTTTTTTTTAGCCTTCAGTTCTCGGTTGAACTGCTCCACAGCACAGTTAACTCCCAACATTCATCTTCCCACATACTGACTGCCTCTAGACTCCCCCCCCCAATAGACTGTCATGTACAGTAAAATCACATTAGTTCCCCTTTAATCTAACAATGTTTCTTCTTCTTCTTCCATTCTCTATTGAAAATAGCTGTTCTACCAGGTGAAGGGCGACATGTGTCTGAAGTTGATAGAAAATGGCAAACACAAGGATGTGCACATCAAGGAGGGAGAGGTGAGCTCTAATATTCTTCTTCTTCTTCTTTATTTTATAAAGGACAACACACATTCATTAACATTTCTGTAAATGGGCCAGTGTTAGCCAGCTGGCTAATTTTCAACTGTAGTCCTTTGGCCAGATGGTTTTTAGACCAGAGCAACAGGAAACAGCAAGACAGTACATGTTAAACTATACAGACAGAAGTCAACAAGACACCATACAGACAGCTAGAGCAACAAATATGCTTTCTCAGTAAGCCATGCAGAGCTACAGGAAGCAGCAAGACATTAGCACAGTTACACATCAACAGTATCCCCATTCAGTACAAGAAGACATGCAGGCATCAAAACAACGCCAAGAAACAGACCATCTTCTTGCATGCAAAGCAGTAACGAACAGTAATAACAGATGAAATAGGCTACATCACTCATGAGGGAGGCGTTAATACAGCACAGGTTAATTAGATGGTAAAATAATATGCTTTCATATACTGTTTTTTCTTCTTTGGCATTGTTGTATATTCATAATAAATCAATTATAAAACATATTACTATATATAAAGTCCAACTTAAGGCGGTACAATTAACTTAGTCACTGCTCCGTTCAATGGTTTAGGATTTTCTTATAATGAAAATAGACTGGTCACATTTCCAATGCTCCAGTGCACCTTTGTAACTAAAACGTGTGCGATGAACTTTGTCTCATTTATTGATTTCTTTTTTATTTGTAGATGTTCCTGCTGCCAGCTCGGATCCCCCACTCCCCCCAGAGACAGGCCAACACTGTGGGACTGGTGGTGGAGAGGAGACGGCTGCAGACTGAGACTGACTGCCTGAGGTTACCTACTGTATCTCCTTCTCTTCTTATCGCTTCTCTTCTCACATCTTTATAAGACGATATTAGCAGGGGATACAGGACAAATAAAAACAAAGCTGACAAATGAACCAAATTACAATTACAGAAAAATCAAAACTTTAGAGTTTCAGTTTTTCTCGATTGTTCTGATGCATTGTTTGAAACAGAAGAGCAGTTCCGAGAGTGTAAGTCGCACAAACACCCAAACTGTGTTTCCATTGGCAAAACAGCAACCACATGCTCCAAAAGCTGTTGTGTTCACAAACTCTTCTTAATACAATCTTCAAAATCACATACATGTGTCGAAAAAGAAAAATCTGTAAGAAAAAAACCCTCCTCACTCAAGACAGAACAAAGAAAAGCGACCATCTTTTTCAATGCGGTGCATCAAATCATTAGTTCAAACCTCCAGTCATTCAGTAGTGTTATTTTATCATATTTTTTTTACTGCTTTTTTGAGGGAGAAAGACAATGGAACTTCTTAGATTTGTTTGCTAACACTCAGTTCTCTTTATTGGGAACACGTTTGAAGTAAAAATTGTGAGCAGAAGAGACTAACTACATTTTCTATGTGCTAGTTGTGTAAAAAGTAAAGAGACTTTGTGAAAAGAACCAGAAATAATACATTTGAAGGGATCACTGCATTTGTAGTATTAGAACACAGTTGGCACAAACAAAGCATCAAATCAGTGGAGAAAAACTATATGCTAAACTATGACGTGCAATACAAAGACGTCCTATGTATCCCAGAAGTACACTGTGTCCAAAAAACCCATACAATTCTAAGAAAAAGTAACAAAACAGACATATTTGTAAGAGCAGCATTAACAACAACATTTTGGTGCCTTCAGGTACTATGTGGACAACACCACTGATACCCTATTCGAGAAATGGTTTTACTGTCACGATCTCGGAACCCAGCTGGTGCCAATAATCAAAGAGTAAGAGACATGTTCCCATCGACATTGCTTTCTACACACGTACAAACAGTCTATACAGATCAGGTTATTTGTTTTAATACAGTTTGTTGTTATTGGTTGATTTTTTTTTACTTGCAGGTTCATGGCATCAAAGCAGGGCAAAACAGGAAGGCCTGATCCAAGTGAGTTCTTGTTATGATTCCTGTTCAAATACCTTGTGTCTACTCTAAAGTCTAATCCCTGTAAATGTCGAACTGGTGACATCGTGGTCTTCTTCATCTTTGGATGAACAGATGAAGTCTTCAGAGAACCTCCGTTCCAGATGAACACCCTGAACGTGATGCTACCCTTCTCCTTTAAAGACTGGCTGGACAAACAGAGGTCGTCCCTGGCCAGCGGCAGGCCCATCGACATGTTCGGAGCTCAGTTTGAGACAGAGGTACTATGAATCATCATATCAGATGTGTTTTCATAAAGGTTCTACACTTTCAGCCTCTTGTTCAGCTCACATTTGTAGTCTTGTTCACTTATTATTTGATCAGATCGTTGCTGATTTCAATCATAATTAGTTGGTTAGTTATTATTACTAATACTACTACTACTATTCTTGTACAGCTACTTTTGGTTAAGTCAAGTCAAGGCAGTTTTATTTATGTAGCCCAAACTCATAAAATTTGCCTCAAGGGGCTTAGCAATCTGTACAACATAGGACACCCACTATACGTAAACCCTCGATTTGGATAAGGAAAAACTCCCTTTTTAACAAGGAAGAAACATCAGATACAGTAAAGCAAGGAGGAGGAGCCCCTTTTCAGGATGGACAGACTGAGATTGTGTGTACAGAATATACCAACATACGCTATAGTAAAATTACAGTATGGAACATTTGTTTAGATGTTCAATACTTGAGAACTTTTATTCATACCTGAGGCTTTTTTTGTTAAATAAAAAAAAAAAAAGATTTATTTCTTAAAGTTGCCGTAGGTAGGATTGTGAAGATCCAGGACTTAGCCCAAAAAATTGAACATCGACAACTTCTCAGTCCCTCCCCCACTTTCCGCTAAAGCCCAATACGGTCTCCTAAGCCCCTCCCCCCACAAAGGAGAATGAATGCGTGTGAATGAGCAGTGATTGACACGCGGTCAGACACCCCCTTGCCCTGATTGGTGCATCTGAACAGTAGCTGGATTTTTGCAAATCACACTACAGGCTGTAGGTGGTGCCAGAGGAGCCGGATTTATTTTTTAATGACCTGCTTCATGTAGTTCTACTGGAACATAGGGTCAGTTTCAGCAAATATGACAGAAATTTAGTTTTATAAGTACTTACCTACTGCACCTTCAGTAGCAACAATCAGCTATCATATTGGCAGTAGTAGTGAAAGATTTCAAACAGGACTCAGCTCTAATGGAAACTTGTGTAGCCTAATGTCAATTTTGAAACAATGACCTAAAGGTGAGCTGGAAACATGTCAAACATGCCCCCTGACTAAGCTTGGATGTTCGGTATTGCATTATAAATGAAAATAAGTGGATTCGATTGTAAATGTACAAACCACAGAGTTGACATTGAGACAACCGGAGCCGATGTGATGTGCTGTAGATGATGATGGTGATATGGAAGAGATGTACTAATGTTCTATCTTATGATCATGACAGGCAATGATGTTTGGACCTGGGAGGACAGAGACAACAGTGCGGCAAAGTGATGTGTGGATTTGGCAACTGGTATGTTCACTAAATCTTTTCTGTCGCTTCATATGTCCAACCAGTTTCTCAGTGCTGTTTAGATGCTGCTGTCCCTCAGTATGGTGTATATATATGTCTGTCCCTCTGTGTAATAACCACATACTGTATAACATAAGGACGTATATACGGTGGCCGACAGGGGCAAACGCCCTGCAACTTAAGAAAACACACCCAAATAGACAAAACACAAGCAAATTAAGAAAACAACTTCATTAATTTGACAACACATGTGCAGCATTCAGCAAACACCCTGCAAATAAAAAACGATGCAAAAAGAAAAGCACGCAAACTCTGAAAAAAGAAGCGATGCAAAAAGAAAAACAACTTCATTAATTTGACAACACATGCGCAGCATTCAGCAAACGCACTGTTAATACACACAACACAACCAAATACATAAACGCACTGCAAATAATACTCACAACACAACCAAATACATAAACGCACTGCAAATAATACAAACAACACAACCAAATACATGAATGCGCTGCAATTATGAAAAGATGCAAGAAGAAAAGCACACAAACCCAGAAAACAAATGCAACAAAAAAACGCAGCATCCAGATTACACAACAGGCCACATCCCCCTGATCTGATCTCAAGTGGGCCGGACCAGTAAACCACTCCAGAAAGATCAGAAACTGATCATAGAAATCTGCCACAGAGTTTCTTGTCAGCTTGATGTTGGCAAACGCATGTTGCTTCTGCTACGACAGCATTCTAAGGCCATTGTAGGAAAAAAATAATGTTACGGACCCGGGAGAGAGGGGTAATATTCTGAGAAAAAAACTCTGAATTTCTAAGATTAAAGTCATACATTTACGGAAAAAGGACTCTGATATTCTCTGAGATTAAAGTGGTAAATTTGAAATTGGAATTAATTACTTCTCTGCAACACTTCATCCAGTGGGCCTGATTGGACCATTTGGCGGGCTGCTTCTGGCCCACGGGCCGTATGTTTGACACCCCTGCTCTAGAGGGAGCAGCTAAGTGGAACAGCTTGATTTTCGACCCCACGGGGAGAGAGCGCTCTGCCTTTTTATTAGAGTCGGGTATGGCTGCAGCCTGGAGAACTCCATAGACTGTATATTAAATTCATATTATTATTATTATTATTAATAACATAATATATTAATAATATACAGTCTATGCTCCCGTCTCATGCCATCCTGGCTGGTGCCGCCCCCGAGCGTCGGCTTTTCAAAATAAAAGCTGTCGTCTGGTCCGCTATGTCTTTGTACTTTGGTGTTTTGGATGTTTGTGAACTCAACAGTACGGCAATCATGCTAATGAATACAATAACTTTTTCAGCAGATGTCTTACTTACAACACGTTGGAGTTAGCAAAGCAGTATTTAAGTGAAATATTTTTTAGCCAAGTACCCCCTGACGAGTGCAAAGCATTTTTGGTAGAAAAAAAGGCTATATAAAGTATATAAAGAGGTACATTACAGCTCTGCACCATTAGTATTTGATTTACTCAACAAGCTTGTAACTGAAACACACGTAAATGTTACTTCAAATGTTTAGAATCCATAACCAAATCAATTTTATGAATTATGCATGACTGATATATTTGAAATTAACATTTCAAAAAGGAATCTCACGTACCCCCTGCAGTACTCCAAAGTACCCCTAGGGGTACACGGACCCCCATTTGAGAAACACTGCCCTAGAGATCTGGAGAACTTCCGTTGTGTAATCTGGATGCTGTGTTTTTTTGTTGCATTTGTTTTCTGGGTTTGTGTGCTTTTCTTTTTGCATCGTTTCATATTTGCAGCGTGTTTATGTATTTGGTTGTGTTGTGTGCATTTGCAGGGTGTTTTTGAATGCTGCACGTGTTGTCAAATTAATGAAGTTGTTTTCTTAATTTGCTTGTGTTTTGTCTATTTGTGTGTGTTTTCTTAAGTTGCAGGGCGTTTGCCCCTGTCGGCCACCGTATATATAGCCTGACAAGCCAGACCCACATCCAGATGTTGGGTCTGGGAACTCACCATTGACGGGGCTCAATCCGAGGGGCGGGATAAACGGTTGTCTTTCAAATTCTCTCTGCACGCAATAGGATAGCGCTACAACCAGGCAGAGCAACGAAGAAGGTAGCGGAGCTAGTTGATAGATTAAACTTTTGCTGTATCCGGTCGGCAAAACTCTGAACACATCTTCCTTTTTTAAGAATGACTTCAGTGCCGTTCTTTGTTCTTTTCTCAAAGAAAAGCTTAACTCCAAGTCTTCCAGAGTCGCGGCCAAAGCCGATTCGAAAGACCGCTGCTCCCAGCAGCAGCAGCCATAAGCCCGCCCACTGACTCTATACACGATGTGATTGGCCCGGCCAGAGTTTGGTTTTTCCAGCTCGCAAGCCAACGGAGAGTTGCTAGACTGACCCTGGCTGCAAATTACATTTGCTGCCGCTACGGTGCGTCTAGATTTCTAGGCTAAAGGACATAGCCTCTGTGAAGTCCCCATAGGTTTCTGAAGAGGCCGTCGCCGTCTTGGCAGTGCCTGATGTTGGCTAATCTGTCACTCACAGTGACCATGCCCTTAATTATGCAGAACTTTAAGCTTGAATATAATTGTCATAAAGGTGGTACTTAGCTATAGAGACCAAACATTTTTTGTACCAGGCTGTAAACATGTTTATTTCTGCTGTAAAATTGAGCATTTTAACATCTATAGGGATTGACCCTCTTTTAGAGTTTTTGGCACTTCTGCACTGGCTTCATTTTTCCGCCCCAGAGGTTGTAATAACTAAACTCAGTTTGTCAGCCGTTTTCTTATCATCTTCTTTTCTCATCTCTCAGGAGGGATCTTCAAGAATTACTATGAACGAGCATGAGTTCACTCTTTCTGCAGGAGACAGTTTACTCATTCCAGAACACAGCCAGTGAGTTAATATTAACAATAAATGACACACTCTTCCCATCAATGTACAAATTATTAGGTAAAAGTGTTGCAATTCTGCTTCCTGAATATTCAGATGTAGTTGTAGTGATTTGACAGTAGTTGCCCTCAAAAAATGAAAATGGTTTCTTCTTCTTCTTCTTCTGTAGGTACCTGTGGCAGAGAGAGGAGGGGACTGTTGCCCTGTTTGTGGTCCAAAACCCTGAGCGGAAGAGACCCTGACCATCACGTGCCAAGTCACACACACATTAAATATATATTATTTTGTATACGTAGGGAGGATAACTCAATGTAAGGAAAAACATACAGTAAGTAAATGAAAAGCACTCACTTCTGCTTTATGTTAATGAAAGTGAACATTGACCAATTACAGTACTAATAAACACAAACTATTGACATTGAAACTGTAAATTGCACTTTGTCATAGTTACATACCATACCATTGCATGTAAATATATCTTTACTCATGAGAGAAATCAAATAAATAAATATGTGATTATTTATCTAATCACACGTTTTCCCAATTAGCACATTTCTCGGTGTTTTTTCTTTTTTTTCTGTTTACACAGGAATGGTCAAAAAGTCCTCTCAGTCCGATTGCCTCATAAACTGAGCCTACGTTGTGTAGATTTTCTCTGGAAGTGAAACAGTGTAAGAATCCTATTGGCTAAAAGATTCATTCTGTAGTCATTAAATCAATTTTATTCTAAAATGAAACATTGACTGAGTTCCCAATCACATAGTTTTTCTTTTTACTTTTAGTACACTGTAACACATTTCTGTAATTTCTACAGCAACATTTTACAGTAACTTCTTGTTCTGTCATTTTACAAAGTTTAGCTGTATATTGCAATGCATTGTAGGTCAAAAAACTATTACAGTAGTTGACAGCTTTTTTCCACAATAAATTACAGGCATATTTACGCTTGACTGTAAATGATGCAGTAGAGTAATACAGTTTACTGTTGAATGCATTGCATGAGGCGGTTGGTTTGACACAAGACCATTTGATGGCAGATTGCAGAGGAGCAGCCACATTACCACTCCATTCATCCACAATACTAAGTATACTATTATAAATAGCCTACATAAATTGTCGTTTAACTTGTTAATGTTGGTTGAAATAACCTAAGTTGACCGTGTATCAGTCTAGTGCAGGCCCCAAAATAAAGTTAACTTATAGCTAATGTTAGCTGGAAAATTTTCAGAAGACATTTTGAACAAGCAATCCCAGGCGAAGCAGTTTAATGGTAAAACTGAAGTAAAAGTTTAGTGGGTATAATGTTAACGTTAACCCTTTTCATATTTATTTAATTTTGAACTGAGCGTAGTAGTGGACTTCAACGTCTGTGTTGTAACGTTATAACGTTAACGTCACTCAGGCATGCAGCAGACGTACAAGGCAGACGGTCAGGCGCCACCGCGACGGAGTCAGGTCTTTGATAAGTAACGTTAGCCTAACGGTACAATGTTTTATTTAGCTATGTGTGACTGACTGTAATACATTTATTTGCCGTTCTAGCTAACACTAGCAAACTAAAGTCAACTTTAGTGAAGCAAAAGCCTGCTCATTTAACCGTATGCATTAGCCGCATCGCCTACAGATCAGGGGGGCTGCAGATGGCCCATTAACGTTAATCCGAAGTCCCAATAGCTCGAAAAATGTCTTATTGAACCGAAAGCCCATAACGTACTGTAAGTCCAGTCGTGTTTGTCCAGACGTCACTGCTCCGAAAATATACACTCTTCAGTGACTGTTGGCCGCCGTTCCTTCATTCCAGCCGTCATTAATATATTCAGGATTTTCGATTTAACAGATAATGTATAAATTATAATGTTTGACTTTGCGCGACCCCTGAAAAAAACCTTTTAATTTCGGCTGATATTTAACTTTAACAGCTCTTCTGTGAACTAATCCTGCGTTCCAGACAATTTTTAGCCCGTAAGTCACGATTTCAAGTCACGACTCGACAAACCCTTCTAGCTAGCGTTAGCTAGCGACTACCTAACGTTGACGTTAGCTAGCGCTAGCTGATACTAGCAATTTCTAGTCGCCGACATATTTTGCTTCATTTAATAAACATAACCTGTAGTAGTACACAATCGTATGTGTATTGTTTTACAATGTGCGGAATTACTTTACGTAGCCTATTTATTTCTATTTCTCACCGTTAAACAGCTCACCAGGTGCAGTATGTGTGTGTGACATCAAAAACAAAAACTGGGAGTACAACGATTTGGTACGAATTCACAGGTAGTAAGTTACGGGTTTGACTGCCGTTCCAGGGCACTTTCACGGGTAGAAGGTTGGGAAAAAACGAGTTACGGGTTGCCTGGAACGCAGCATAAGTTAGAGCCTGACATTATGGATCCGTTTAAAACATTCTTGACGTCTCTGTTTTTTTTATGTTAATGATAGCTGGGTGAAAAAAGGCTCGGCTATTTTCAACGGGGTCCCTTGACCTCTTAATTCAAGATATCTGAATGAAAATGGGCTGTGTAGGCACCCACGAGTCTTTCCTTCACAGACATGGCCACTTTTTGATAAGTTTATGTCATGCAGTGCACAAGTGTTATTTTCACCTGTTCTAAAAGGGTGTATTTAGATATTTCAGCAGACGGGGGTCCCTAAACAGCCTTGGAGTTGCGTGAATTTAGTCTAACTAGAAAACAGAGACTTTTGTGGACTCAATAAATGTGTGATGATGATGTATCAATGAAAAAATGCCATTCTTGCAGAAATCTTATCAAACGTTTTTGGTAACAATGGCAGAATTCATTTTCTATGGTGTATCTCAAGTCTTGGTGTCTTAATGTGGTATTTTGGTGGTAATTTGACAATTTTGTATCAATTCTTGAGTGGAACATGATGGAAGTATATGATGGCCATGAGAGTGTATAAGGGCTTATACACTCTCAACTTTCAACATTCAAATAGTTTATTACAGGATTTATGACTAGAAAAACTTGACACAGCATGCTTAGCTGCATCTCAAATTTTTCACAGTCCCAGTTTTCGGATGATGTAGACCATGCTTTCCCCGGGTCTATTTTGGGTCTTTGAGGGTTAATTAAACAACATATTTTTTTTTCCTTTTTGTATAACGGGCCTTCAGACCGGCATGGTAGCCAAAACAGATTGTAATGAATATTGGCTGAGATAGTTAGAGGTTTTGCTGCTATTGGGTTAGATCTTCGTTCATGTTAAATTAGGCAGGCATCATTAACGTTGGGTAAGCAGTTTAAATGTGCCCAACCTTATTAGTAACCAAATGTGAGGCTAATCCAACATAACATGCGTTTTTCAACTTTTGCATTGTTTAGCCTAGCTACAGGTCGAGGAGAAACATCCTAAAGTGAGCGCCATCTCTGCACAGTGATCAACAACATACATGGCTGAAGACGATTTCCAGGTAAAAACATTTGTCATTTATGCGTTCTGTGGCATTTATAAATGTGACAGTTTGGGTGTGGGTAGGGAAGCCCTAGTCTTCAGGGTTGTTTATATAATTAATGGCACATAAGTGGTTAGTTAATTAAAGCTGTGTGTGTTTTTGTTTGGTGTTTCTTTGGACACAACCTTCATGTCACAGTAAGTCAGGAAAGACTAGACTTGGACCCAAATGCAGTTACAGGTGATTTATTTAAACAAAAAGAGTCTTACACAAAGTGTCCTCTGGAAGGTAGCCAGGCTGGAACAATCAAAAAACAAAATCCACAACAGCACAAAGAAACATCCAACAGGAAACACGGCAAACAGAATGAACATTACCTTTTTCTGTTTTCTCTCTTTTTGCTTTTCTTAGACCAGCAATGTATCACTGCAAACAGTGTGCCCATGAGAGTAAAATTATGATAAGTTTTACTCAACATATGAAAGCCGTAGTGATGTAGTTGCATGGACATAGCCCTGGGCTATGAGTCCTTTAATTGGAGATGTCCGGACCAGCCCAACTGCAGCAAACTTAGACAACCGAAGAACATTTTACCAAAGACATTTCTTTTGTTCCTCAACAGAATACGCTTTATGGTGCCCTCAGACCACTCCTTACTTTGGAACAATTTTGTTCATTACAGACTGACAGTATACCTACGCAGTGGAGAATCTCTGAAGCTTGCACGGTGAGGCTCCAGTGCGTATCCAAAATGTTTTTCACAAACAAAATAGTTCCAATGTAAGGAATGGTCTGAAAGCATTGTAAAGCAGCTAAATACACTTAATATGGTGTATTATGTTATGAATACTAAAATGTTATATTGTTGTGGTTTGTTTGATGTATTGTTGTCCTTTGAAGCCGGGGCTAGTCGGGACAATTTCAACCAGAGTACCTGCTGCTTGAGGTTATGTTGATGCAACTAAATTATGTCACTACCCTAACTCATACAATTTTGTGACTAGAAATCCAAACCATCCCTCTAACTGGTATGACCCTATATATTAGTCATTGCATTGCAGAGCCACTTCCTGGTTCAGGACAACTGAAATGAAATGAATAATAATTACCAGCCTAATTTGTCTTTTGCATTTTTTCTGCACTTAAGCTGAAAGGGCAAATTAGCTCGACTTGCACAGCCTGATGTATTTTGCACTCTCTTGTAGAGCCGTTAAGGCACTTTTTCATGAAGTTTATTTTCATGTGATTTTGTGATTTCAGATCCTTCATCGGACTGAACCCCTCCAGTGGGACCAAGACAACAAAGATGGTGAGCCAAAAAAGTGGGAAGATACAGGAGAAGAAGAGAAACTGCATTAACCCTCACGTCTCCTCTCTACTCAAGCAGCTGATGGATTTTGAATGGCTTCAATTGTAAGTCATATACAAACGACTTCCTCACTATTTGAACGGATATTGAAATCCAAATGGCGAAAAAACATGCTCTCCTTTAGCCATTCATGTGCGCTATTTGCTGTGTGTTGAAAACCTTTGTAAAAGTACAAAAAGTTGTTTTCATGAAAAGTGTCCTAGAAAATGTGTAGTATCCCTCAAAAGATGGCACTTCTGATTAGCCTAATTAATCCTAAAATTAATAATATACTGCATGGTAAATAAGACGTGTTGATGCCACAAGTCCTAAAATAAAGAGACTAAAAAAACACATCTCAGAGGGTTCAGAGGAAGTAGACTGCATTAATATTTACAATATTCACAATAAGATATCACCAGCAACAGATAGAAGTCATTATGACGTCTATGAGTCATGATGAGTTTTGGATGTTTTTCTGTTATTCTTACCTCTGCTGGCTTTAATGGTGCAAAGGCACTTACAGTAGGTGTGGCTGGGTCATGTCAGGACTGCGTTATGGGGTTTACCTGGCACCACCTGAGCCCCCTTACTGGAACACTACTTAGCTCAGAATACTAAAGATGTTGTCACATAACAACAGTTGGTAAGTAAATGTAAAACCTGCATTAAACATAAGACTCTTTAAAATGTTTTTGCTTAGAATGAGTCATTATGTTTGTATAGTGTTTGTTTAAAGAGGTTTTCTATGTTTTCTTCTTTTTGCCTGTTGTCGAGGTGATGTTTTGAACAGTTATTGTAATCCAGGTCCTGATTTTAAATTTGGTCTTTAAGCAATGTATATGGTGAATTTTAATATTGCTGGACCTCGTTGCAACTCCATTTGAATTCCATTGAATGCTAATGAGCTGTTAAGAAAAAGAAAAGTTACCTTCTTAAAACGTACAGTATTGTAACACTGTATTGCGTTTTAATAATAGAATTTCGTGATTTTGCATCTCGGACTCTGGTTTTATTTAATGCAATGATTTTTGGATTAAAAGCAAGCCTGGTCTTATTTAAAACACTTTACAAAAAGCATCAGCAAAGCTGCGAATGTAAAAAACAAAAATTAACTGTAATTCTTTTTACAACAACATATTGTTTTGTGAAATATTTAGAGCTTTTTGCTGGCAACTCGAGTTGCCAGCAAAAATCTGTAAATATTTCACAATACAATATGTTGTTGTAAAAAAAGATTTACAACAACATATTGTATTGTGAAGTAATTTGTTAAGTCGCCAGGTACTATCTGTAATTTGAAAATAATACAAGATAATGTTGTAAACTAAATTACAGTAAAGTTCTGTTTTCCTTCTTCACAACATTGCGCCGACATCCCGCTGTACAAGACAGTACAGCGGGATGTCACTTTCTGATGGAGACTTTCTGAGACTGATTTTGAAAAAAAAAATTTGCATTCAGAGACTAGACAATACAAATCTGAGCTGCGTGGTGATACCGTTGGCAGGTGTAGTTCGGTAGAAAGAAAATAGTTCTTACATGAAAGTGCTCACAACCAGGTCTGTGGATCATCTTGAGTAACCAGGTCATGATATCTGGCAAGAGACATGGCTTTTGAGTTTTTCAAATGCATTTCATTGGCGCTTTGAGCACCAGAAGCCAGAGTCCCATCTGGTTTCATTATATTGAAGAGAAGGCAGACAACATCTCAACACTAAAACAATCTAGATTGATAAATAGCACTACAGGTAAAAGGAAAAATATGTATTTTTGATTTTGGGATGAACTGGCTCTTTAAGAAAATTGTTGGACTCGGGAGGTGATTAGCTTAGCTTATCTTAACATAAAGACTGAAAGCAGTGGGAAACAGCTAGCCTGGCTTGGTCCAAAGTTAAAAAAATATTCCATACTAACCCAACTAACCCATGTATCTAATTTGTTTCATTTATTCACAAATAGAAATGTTAAAATTACAATTTGTAGTTTTACGGGGAGTTATGTGCTGGAATAATTTCTTGGGGACTAGCAGAGGGATGCAGTGACAGGCAACAAGCGGATACTCCAGGAAGTCATTATGTTTAGCTAAGTAATAGTCTAGCACAAAAATCCTGTAAAACCCCAACTTGCTGTTTTTACACAAGCTAGCTCTTTCTCTAGTCTCTGTGCTAAGCTAAGCTAACGGTCTCCTGGCTGCTTCATTTTTAACACATCTGAGAGTGGTGTCCATCTTCATATCTAACTCTTAGTAAAAAAGCTAATTAACTTTTTCCCCCCAAATTGCTACACTATTTTTTAAAAGCTGTCACACAGTCAGTTACATGATGCTACCAAAACAGTTTTGCTAACATACAATAGGCCTTTCAGTCAGTGAGGGGAAAAAAACACTGACAGATTTAACTGAAAAAGTTGTCAGATTTAATGACACGGCTCAGTGAGATCCATATGCATTTTAACATCAAAATGTCAAAAACTCACAATAGTGTGGTGTTGTTCTTAAAAACAATGTCCATAAATGCTTTGCTTTTGGAAGCCCAGTTTTCCAGATTGATATCAGTTCAGCTGTGCCAGTCTTATCCTCAGAGTGTTCCTGATCACATGTTGCTCAGCTATAAATGCTGCCACAGTCCAGGGCAGTGCATACTCCAGAGTCACCAGTCCCCCCAGGTTGTACCTATAACCAGAGTAGTCCCAGGGACAGGCCCCCAGCAGCCTCAGCCCCGCCCCCCAGCTGAACTCCCATAGGTAGATGAACACGGTGTAGGCCGTCAGACGCACTGGCAGTGGGAGATGCTGAGCCAGCAGCCGGGCACTCAGGATCTCTAAGAGGTAGATAGCGATGGCGTACATAGGCAGCGCCCACAGGCTGCTGTGACCTGCCAGCCTCCTGTCCTGGGTGCTGCACCAGTCCCAAACCGCAGTGAAGGCCACCTCACAGAGGCAGCCATGCAGTCCGTACACATAGAGACGAGCTGCAGCAGAGAGAGGACGACTTGAGACGCTCCCACGTGATGCTGCTGTGGCTCCATCTTCAACACCAGTCCCTGTCACAAAGGAACTGTAATTACAGTATGTGTTTTGACCTATTTGGAGATTTCTGTTTAGAAGATATACAAAATGTGGCAAAAATGAGATGTTTGGTGCTCCCTGGTAGCTCACCTGGTTGAGCATGGGCCCCATGTACAAAGGCTCAGTCCTTACCGCAGCGGCTTGAGTCCGACCCCCCGGCCCTTTGCTGCACGTCATTCACCCTCTCTCTCCCCCCTTTCCTGTCTTCAGCTGTCCTTTTAAATAAAGGCCAGAAAAAGCCCAAAAAACTGTGTGACATGACACTGTCATGAACGTGTCATAAACATTATAAACAAGTGATAAACGTTTATGACTTAACGCTTTTTTTAATGAGTGTCATTCGGTTTTTGTCATGACAAGTTATGGTTAGGGTTAGGGTTAGGGTTCATGTGTCACTCTTATGTAGATACCTTCAAGTAAAGTGTTATTTACTGCAACAATTGCAATAATGAGGAAAGTTACAACTATTGGATTATGGGCGTGTTGTATCTGCCATTTTGCTTACTGAGAGTTGTGTTAGTGACACTGCTAATCGTAAAATTCTCCAGTCTAAACAATTCATCTTACATTTTTATTTCAATTGCGTTTCAATGGGTAGAATAAACCAATCACTTTATAGAGACACCCAGTGTTTCCTGTGAATCTATCATCTGTTGCAGCATTTGTTTTAGCCATGATCTTCATTTAAAAAATAATATAAAAATTATATTATAATGTTATTACAATTAATATGTATATAATATATATAGTATGTTTTGACAGGTTATATTTTTTCTTGGAGGAACTCATCTTTTTTCTGGATTTTCTTCGCCACATTACAAAACCTGCAGTGCGTATACAGTCCCGCTTGGTTCCTCCGCCACAGGACACACAGCACAGTGTAAATGGTCTAATGTGGATTAACAGGCTAATAGCCCAGTTTAGCAAGTTAAAACCTTGGACAAACTTCAACTGGTTTTCACTCTGCACTACAACGAAGCCATTACAAAATCAACTTGGTGACCGCCCCTGTCATTGAATTATTCTTCCTCAAAACAAAGTCAAGTCAACAATGGTCTCACAATAGCAATATAATAGTCCAACACATCACTTGGCTGACTTTAACTGAGATCAGGATGCAGTGACAATAAATGCAATGCCTCAAAGTGTTGCCTTGTACAATTACAAATCAAAATACACAATAAACAGAAATATTTCTCACCTTGGTCATTACTACCTTGTGTTCTCCTCGCGTTTAGCTTTCTCGCCTCCATCACTGGGCAGCATATGGGTTACTGTGCTTTTGTAATCCCTCTGCTTCCCTATGCTGTGTGTGTGTGTGTGTGTGTGTGTGTGTGTACGTGTGGATCTTGGGCTAAACATTAAGCGGCTCCATGTTATCAGTGATGTCACTGTCACCGGCTGAGGTCGCGAACCAAGGGAGAGACCTAGGAAGCAAACCTGGACTTCCTGAGGAACAAATGTAGTGTGTATATAGTACCGATAAAAGTATTGATCTCAGAGTGTGAGACTGTGGCTATGTGAATAGTTTCATTTAAGCATACAGTAAGCAAATGTGTTGATGTGTGTTTAAGTAGGGCAGACTTGGAGTTATCAGTGAAACACAGAAGAGCTGGGTGTGTCAGGGAAGCTGCCCAGGCAATACGCATATTAATAGACGACAGAACCGACTGTAAATACCTTTTTTGCATTTAACATTTACAGTGCATCAACATTTTCTGTATATTTTCTTTTAAATTTTGGTTTCCAACCTGAATTTTGCATAATTTGGACATTTGCAAGGTCATATTTCAGACAAAATATAATTTCTGCCAGATTAATATTTGTATATCATATTTCAGATTTACCTTTGATGTTATATTTGTTTGTCTTGTGAAAGATTTCATATTTTCTGGCATTAAAATAAAAAAAATTCGAGACTAAACTTATTCAAAAGGTTCTTAAGGTTATTTTTGGAGTTATAAATAACACACACATCATATTAGTGAGTGATATGTTCAGATTGCAAAGTTAGGTCTGCATGTTAAGATATGTGACTGACAGGCAGTTAGGACATTTATACCTTGTAAAGATTATTAGTCATTCATCTGCCATCATAAAAATGACTAACTAGAATTGACTCACTTAGCACTAACGGCAAGACTAAAAGCTGTCAACACACACACATAAACACATTTATAAATATGGATGCAGAGCGTAAAATGTAACCATAAAGTGTCCCTGGGAGCAGATGTCAGTCCTGACATGGTGCCACTGCTGGGTCCTGTGTGTTTGCTTTGTGTGTACTCTAATAAAACAGTTGGATGAATGGCGGACCCCCAGATCAGAGTCCAGTGATTCTAGCAAACACACCTTTGGGTCTGTGAAGGGTGACTGCATGGCTGTATGGGAGTCAATGACCATAAAGTTATCGAGCTGACAAAGGTTGGACTCTTCACACAGTGGTGACCTGGGCTGAGTGTGTGTGTGTGTGTGTGTGTGTGTGTGTGTGTGTGTGTTGTGTTGCATAGCGAATTATCACCAAAGAAAATTTGGTTAGGGAAATTAGCATTCTCACTGTCAGGGAGCACAGAGAGCCTCCACTAGTTACTCTTTTCAAGGCGCTTATAATCAATGTTGAGTCGGTCAGGTATGGTAAATTTAACCAACCTAAATTAGATCTAGAAGATTGGAGATGATAAGATGTGATAAGAGAAGATGAGACGAGAGGTGATGAAATGAGAGATAATGAGATGCGATGAGAGAAGATGAGAGGTGAGAAGATGCGAGATAATGAGATGCGATGAGAGAAGATGAGAGGTGAGAAGATGTGAGATAATGAGATGCGATGAGAGAAGATGAGAGGTGAGAAGATGTGAGATAATGAGATGCGATGAGAGAAGATGAGAGGTGAGAAGATGTGAGATAATGAGATGCGATGAGAGAAGATGAGAGGTGAGAAGATGTGAGATAATGAGATGCGATGAGAGAAGATGAGAGATTTGATCAGAATCAGAATCAGCTTTATTTGCCAGGTATGAGAACACATACAAGGAATTTTGCTTTGGATTATACATTGCTCACAATGTGCTTACGCAACAAACAACAAAAACAATATATACACACTATAAACAGATGAGATCTTAGAAGATGGGAGATGGTGAAAGTGGATGAGATGTGATGAGAGAAGATGAAAGATGATGAGATGTGATGAGAGAAGATGAAAGATGAAATGTGATGAGAGAAGATGAAAGACGATGAGATGTGATGAGAGAAGATGAAAGACGATGAGATGTGATGAGAGAAGATGAAAGATGATGAGATTTGATGAAATGACATGACATGAGATTGGATGATAGATAAATAGATAGATATATAGATAGATAGATAGATAGGTAAACAGATAGATAGATGGATAGATAGATAGATAGCTAGATAAGAGTTAGGTGAATATGGGATGAGTCAAGATTAGGTGTCGAGATTGAGATGTCATGACATGAGATGAGTATATACAATATTAGCACAAAGTTAAGATCAATCAATCAATCAATCAATCAATCAATCAATCAATCAATCAGACTTTATTCATATAGCACTTCTCATGCATGAAAATGTAGCAGAAAGTGCTTCATACATCCCCCCCAACACACACCCCAACACAGACACACACACACACACACACACACACACACACACACACACACACACACACACACACACACACACACACACTCCTCACATGTGCAAACACATTATGCTATACATTAACAGAACACTAACCAATCACAGCTTTAGAATAGGCCTATACATAGGTCAAAGGTCAGATTACCTGTTTTGAACAATACACACCTACACACCCACACACACACACACACACACACACACACACACACACACACACACACACACACACACACACACACACACACACACACACACACACACACGCATTGCAATGATTGCACACACAGACATACACCCATAACACACTATCCCTTCCCAGTGGCCCCATAAACCCATCCCTAAAATGACATAAAGTAAGTAGCTGAACCAAACTGAGGTAACGCCATCATAAGTGAGGAAACACCAGAGGCAATAAAATTAAAACCAATAGATAAAATAAATATGTATATATATATATATATATAAATAACAGCTCTAAACAGTGGCTAATACAGTAAGTACATAAACTGTAGATTGTTTAAAATAGTCCATGCAATATAGTGTTAATTCTGTCACCTATTTTTAGTTTTGTCTTAGTCTTAGTCTTGTGCCAAATGTCCTTGTTAGTTTTAGTCATATTTAGTCATTCACATATCTTTTTTTGTTAGTCAAGTCGTCATTTTTGTCTAGTTTTAGTCAAAAGAGAACTCAAGGTATCTTAGTCAAGTTTTAGTCAAAACATTGTAGTCTTTTTTTAAATAAATTATTTCTGAGATTATTTCTGATAACCATTTCAGTCAAATAGTGTTTCACACATCTCAAATATTGGTTAAATGTCATAATTACCTGACAAAATGCATGTTTAATGCAACTTTGTTAAACGTGTCTGGTTTTATATCGAGCCTCTTCCTTCATGCAAATACATAAATAATATAATTGTACACAGACACCAGGGCTCCTGGGCTCTACAGCACGTTGTTTTGTTGCCAGTGGTTGCATACATTACTCCGGCCGTTCTGCAAGCTGTTTAAGAGTGGCTTCACCAGCAGGCTAAGCTTGTCTCCTTCCTCCCTCCCTCCCTCCCTCCCTTCCCTTGTCCGGGGCACATCGCTACATGCTGTAATGGCTTCTCCAGCAGGCTGAACCGGCCTTCCTCTTCCTCCTGGCTGTGATACAATAACTTGAGGTGAAGTAAAGTGAATGGAAGTGAGTTGCACTGAGAGTCAATGGGGTGAGGTGAGAGTACATGAAATGACACGAAATTAGGTAAAACCAAAAGATCAGTCAAAATGGGTAGTTCTCTCGACAATAATTTCTGTTTTTTAAATCATGAATTTTCCGAAACAAGAGTTCGGAGTATTCGGCCTTCTTGGAGACCTTGAGTGGAGTCCTGCATGGGGCTCCAGTCGGGGACTCCATAGTTCTGCTGGGGGACTTCAACGCGCACGTGGGCAATGATGGAGACACATGGAGAGGCGTGATTGGGAGGAACGGCCTCCCTGATCTAAACCAGAGTGGTTGTTTGTTGTTGGACTTCTGTGCTAGTCATGGATTGTCTATAACGAACACCATGTTCGAACATAGGGATGCTCATAAGTGTACTTGGTACCAGAGCACCCTAGGCCAAAGGTCAATGATCGATTTTATAATCGTTTCATCTGATCTGAGGCCGTATGTTTTGGACACTCGGGTGAAGAGAGGGGCGGAGCTGTCAACCGATCACCATCTGGTGGTGAGTTGGGTCAGGGGGTGGGGGAAGACTCTGGACAGACCTGGTAAGCCCAAACGGGTAGTGCGGGTAAATTGAGAACGTCTGGAGGAGGCCCCTGTCCGACAGACTTTCAACTCACACCTCCGGTGGAGCTTTTCGTGCATCCCTGTGGAGGCTGGGGGCATTGAACCCGAGTGGACAATGTTCAAAGTTTCCTCAGGAGGGTAGCTGGCGTCTCCCTTAGAGATAGGGTGAGAAGCTCAGTTATCCGTGAGGAGCTCGGAGTAGAGCCGCTGCTCCTTTGCGTCGAAAGGAGCCAGTTGAGGTGGTTCGGGCATCTGGTAAGGATGCCCCCTGGGCGCCTCCCTAGGGAGGTGTTCCAAGCACGTCCAGCTGGGAGGAGGCCTCGGGGGAGACCCAGGACTAGGTGGAGAGATTATATCTCTAACCTGGCCTGGGAACGCCTCGGGATCCCCCAGTCGGAGCTGGTTAATGTGGCCCGGGAAAGGGAAGTTTGGGGTCCCCTGCTGGAGCTGCTACCCCCGCGACCCGACCCCGGATAAGCGGATGAAGATGGATGGATGGATTAAATCATGAATTTTAATTTATCAACACAACATTCCCTGACAATTTGTATGCCACATAAAGGTACTTTAGTGTAAAACGTTGGACAAGGAAGTGTAACAATATACACTTAATCGTACACTGTGTAGGAATTTCTCCCATCTAGCGGTGAAATTGTATTTTGCATTCAAACGAATAGTGCTCTCTAGTGCTTCGCTTTTTCAAATGCGTGTTGCAACTACGGTAGCCGTTATGGAACAAGAAGCTATGACAACATGTCTTCCAATTTTCGCTTTTTTGGCGACGAGGATAATAAAATACTTACAACAGTACACAGTGTACCTTTAAATGCCAGATGTAATCTTGTAATTTCCTTTTCCTGAAATCATCATGACTTTCATGCTGTGACAAGCCTGCAGACGAAACCAGCTTTTATACCGCGATAGTGATCTTGTCTCACTAGATCACTATTTAAGCCTGAGCGCTGTACATGTTATTGTCTTCATCTGCTGAATGCGCCAACAAGACAACTCTGACTTCTGACAAAGAGGTTGTTGAGGTTTTTTACAGGGAGCCAAGGATTCCACTGTTCACCTGGTGAGTGCTGGAATTTTAACTTTTTCTGTATTCTGTATTGTACATACTTACATGTAAATACACGACTAAACAGACGTGAGAGCGGTATCAGTATTATTATCTAACTCTTGACAAGAAAGCACATGTATTCACATTTACATATATGCTCATTTGGCAGATGCTTTTGTCCAAAGCAACGTACAAATGAGGTACAATCCAAGCCACAGTAGATCAGATCTTTGAGAATAAGTGCTGCGACACTCAGCTGCATGTATTTTCCATATGGTCAAACCTTTGCTGTAACTATTTGATCTGTGAAATATTAAGGTCTAAATCACTTTTCTCTTTCCTTCTCTCCTCTTTAGAAATTTCAAGAACCTAAGATCTGCTGAAAATAAGGAGCAGTGGGAAAAACCAGAGATCACATTCATACCCAAAATGCATTTGCTGCACAATACCACCGTGGCAATAAATGAAACTAACATGATTTGCTCATCGACCCACCACCTTGGACCTTTGATCCTGTCTGTTGTCATGATCATTGAGATGATTGTGGGCCTGCCAGCAAACATAGTAGCCTTGTGGATTTTCTGTTTCCGCATGAAATGTTGGAAACCACACACTCTCTTCCTCTTTAACCTGGTTCTAGCTGACTTTCTACTTCTCATCAGCGTGCCCTTCCGCATCAATAACTACCTCCGAGGGGACTGCTGGGTGTTTGGACAGGTCTGGTGTCGCATCAACCTCTTCATGCTGGCTGTCAATCGCTCTGCCAGTATTTCATTCATGACAGCTGTGGCACTGCATCGTTACTTTAAAGTGGTCCATCCGCATCACTACATTAGCCATATAACTTTGACTCAGGCGGGTTGGCTCACAGGCCTGATGTGGACTGTTGTGATCGCCCTTCGGATTCCCCTGGTGGCCTACAACCTTCTCTACCACCATGGCAACGTCTCCCTGTGTCGTAGCTTCCACTCCTACAGTGTAACCCCTTTGGGGATAAAGGTACACTACGTGGCCTTCACTGCAGAGTTCTTCCTGCCCTGGTTCTTGTTGCTATTCTGCTCAGCCCAGATTGCCTTCCACCTGCACCAAAGGCGGATGGACAGGCAGAAGAGTGTACGGAGGGCCATGCAGGCAGTATGGGTGATTAGTTTGGTGTTCACCATCTGCTTTATGCCAAGTAACCTCACAGGCTTGGCTGGGATGTACATCAAGTATTTCCACCCCATGGACTGCACGTCTTACAATCTGATCACCCAGCTCTTTGAGATGTGCGTCGGCTTCACCTACATCAACAGTGCTTTGGACCCTATCATCTACTCTTTCTCTAGTTCCATGTTTCGTGATGCCCTCAAGAGCTCACTCAGACACCTAAGCTTTGTGAATAAGAATGTCAGATACGCCAACAACCATTTACAAAAATAATAAAATATCACGTCAATTTATAATGGATAAACTACTCCAGAACTAGGTCGTAGGTTCAACCGCCATTGTTGAAGAGGCTTGAGGGTTAGGGTTAGGATGCTGAACCACTCTGTAGGCAACCCAGAAGCAAAATGGAGGCCAGGACATCCCTACCATTATAAGGCGGTGCAACACCCAAGCCGTTTTGGACACCACCTAACAAATGTAAATTCAATGTGAGCATTTAAATGACTTTCCTCGGATCTAATGATTGTAGTTGGTCCCCAGAGGACTTCTCTAGAAAGGTTTGTCTTTAAGATTTTTGAGTGTTTTTATTTTATTTTATTTTTTATTATCTCCTCTAGCTTTTCCAATGTTATAGACACAGATATGATAATTGTCCATGATGTGGAATTGCCTTTATTTTATTGAATAATGTTACATTTTCTTGAGGGAGGGCCCCAAGCCCTCCGCCAAAAATGTACACCTAAGTCTTCCACAAACATAGGGAAACCACAGGCACGGCTTAAATATTTAAACTGCAGTATATGTATTTAGATTTTAGATTGATGACAGAAATGCTGCAGAGAAGTGTGCTGATAGGTACAGTTCTGTGTTTGCAAGTATTGTCAGTCACTGCATTTTTAGAGGGAGCTTTGCTACTACCATAACATCAGAATATAAAGTGACCAGTGGAGTTTGTGCAAATGTTCAATATTTTATTCAAACTGTATGGTATGGATATCAATGTCAATATAACCAATAAAATGTTTGTTAAATTGTTGCATTGCATCTATTTCTTTCTATAGAGATTATCTACTGATGTTATTGTAAGAAGTATTTAGGATAATGCAGGGATAACAGTAATGTTAAATTAAGGAAAACAATACATAGCTCTTTAAATATAATGATCAATGCTCTCCTAATTGCAATGTGATTTATTGTCATTGTTTAGTTGACAGCTTTATTATATTCAATCTCTCCTCAAATGTGCCCTTCCCATACATACTTTTAGCTGGATTGCTGATGCCTAATGTAACTACAAAACAACAAGTGATTTGTGGGCCTTATTTGATAAACAATGAAAGGAAAGATGATACCAATCCTTGCAAACTGAATAACTGTAATATGTTTGCAAAGACACTTTGCTTTAATACTGTAGATACAGTTACAAACAGTAATTTGCAATCCAAGTTGTGTTTAGACTGATAATCAGATTGAATTGCCATTTTGAAAATGATGTTAGTTATAGATACTCTATAGATCGTAATCTTGGAGAAAATTCTTCTACAAATAAACCAGAGTGTTTTCCCCACATTCCAGAATAGATAGGCAGTGTAGCCAGACCATGCTCCAGCGCTGTGGAGATAGTTCTGACAGTGACTACCAACACCGTTTGCCTTCTGTTTAGAAGAGGAGGATGGCACATCACACTACAAATACTGAATTGAATAGTGTTTTACTTTGAAAATACTAAGGTCTGTCTGTGTTTCCTCGCGTGTCGCAGTGGCTACGAGCACGACATCATTGTCCTTCTCTTTCAAGCCAAGCTTTATAATCAAGGTACAATCTGGCTCATGTGCTGCATTAAAGATAGGAGACCAGACGAGGTAGTAGCATAAAATAGGCATTTATTTACAGGATCCACACTAAGAAACAGAAACATGTATGTCAGTAGTCATATTATAGGTGTGTGGAAACGTCTGTACCAAGCAAAACCAAAATGACAGCTGTGGTGAGGGAAGAGCGAACACTCTTTGGAAAGGTGATGAGCTTTTATGTCCAACCACACCAGGCCCGGGTGTGGCTCATGAAGTTCGAGACGACCCTCTGCCTTGACCCGAATCCTGCAACACAAAGAGCAGCCAGCAAAATAGACACATTTAGTGGAGCAGAGGCGAATTTGCGTAACATAGTATCTACATCTGATTCTATGTTTATTGGTTACTATAACTTGAATAGGTTTTCAAAGCTAGAAGCAAACTAAGTTAGAATGATCTGTCTTTTCCTTTGTTGTCAAAAATGAAGGAAGTTCATTTCAATACCATTAATGATATTCATCATATTTATACATGTAGTGAATTATTAAGAGTGAGGTTTAATTTTGATAGCAACGGATGTACATTTTGTCATGTAGATATTGAATCTCAAGAACATCGTTTGTATAGTTGTCATTTTGTGAAGCTTTTCTGGGACAGAATCCACGAGCATGTAATACCTGTTCTTCAGTATCACATGGCAAAGTTTGGAATTTGAATGCAAAACAAAGTAGAATATTTGCGCAATAATGTTTTTATTATGAACATTTTATAGTCACAAATGTTTTTTTAAGGATACTACAAACGTTGTTGCTTTAAAAAAATGACTTAAAGTCTCAGTCTTTAAAAAAGATGGGAGAAAAGAAGTGTCTTGAGACGCGTTGATTGACTTGAATTATATGTATTGATTAAAACCCCTCCCTCCTATTTCATTTTAGTTAATTTGATCATTTATTTTAATTCATCATAATTTATTTGTACTGTTATTGTTTGTTATTATTTTTTATTATTTTATGTTATTTTATATAGGCCTATTTTATTTATTTGTATGCTGCTAAGAATTATTTGTAAAATCTTAAGTGATGAAAAAATTCTTGTTTTGTATTTGAAAGGCATTGAATGTCCCGTCCTACTCTGCCTTACTCTGCCTCTGATTGTCTTCCCCTTGTACCCTAACCCTAACCCTAACAATACCAATCTCACTCGTTATGCCTAAACCTAACCAAAGATCCTCTGGTTCTAAACCGTCTCTGACCTAACTAATCCAACCAATGAAGGCAACGAGTACTAACCAATCAGAGGCAGAGTAGGGCGGGACATTCCCTCGCCATCCTAGGAAGTATGTCGTCACGGTCGTCACAATCAGCGGAGAGTAGCGCTGAATGACGCTGGAGTGAAATGAAACTACTACTACTACATTATTTCGCAATTAATTGGAATGTTGTTCTATTATAGCACCGCTCGTATTATTATTGTTAGAATTTGTTCTGCTCTGTGACTCTGCTGACACGATTTATTAGCGCTTCGTGTAACAAACTCTCACTCTTAACTATCATTTCTTCTGCTATTGCCTTTTTGTATGTAGATATTAACGCAAACATAGACGTTTGTGTGGAACTGGTGCAACAGCGTTTTTAAAAAAAACAAGTAAAACTGAGACAAAAAAAAAAAATTATGTCATTTTTGCTGCATGTTTTTAAACCCAACTACGAGGGAAATACAGTGAGCTCCAGTGGCGCAATCGGTTAGCGCGCGGTACTTATATGACAGTACATTGTAGAGCAATGCCGAGGTTGTGAGTTCGAGCCTCACCTGGAGCAATCTTTTAGTGTACAGATACCGAATGTTTTAGGCGAATCTACTTCATTGTATATTACAATTACTAGAAATCATACTCATAACGGAAATATTGTGTCTGTCATTGTGACCAAATGAACTCAACCGCAGTAAGTACAGATGCAGCTACAAATATAAAGCACAAAGGCACTCTTACTAATAAACTGCAAATAAATATAAATTAAAGAAAGACATTTTATATATTTTGGGAGGCAATGGAATATATTACTTGTCATTATTTTCATATCTGAAAACCCACCAAAAAAAAGACATAGGCCTAATACCTAATTTATATTAATATTTTGTGACACATCTGGAAAAAAAAACATCTATAGTAGGTATGGCATGTATGATATGACTCATAGTATTCTTAACAGTACAAACTCTTAAGAGGTATTTAGTATTTCAACTTTACGGAAAACAGGGGGCAGTGTACCTCAATCTCTGCAAAGATCCAGACTTTGAAAGTGTTGTGAAAAGTCACGTCACTCAGGTACTTCCAGTATGCTGACTCTATATTTACATCATATCATTTACAAACAGTTTAAAATGGATATTAAATGTTTGGATAGCAATGATGTATGATGTGTGATTTGATATCCATTCACAAATAAGGATATCAGAATTCACAGCATTCCTATAAAATAATCTTTGAAGAAAATAATTCTTCAAGTCATAGATATTTAAGTCAAGATATTTGTATATTTGCACTGTAAATTTGATATAGACAAAATTCAGTCATTCCATGCCGTCTTTTTTCTGGCTTCAAACTGTTTCCAGGTGACTCAATTTTCGTAGGGACCGATTTATTTAGTTAAAAAAACCCATACCATTCATCTAATATAACATGGTTTAAACCCCATGAGAGGAATGCAAAAAAAATAAATATCTCATGACAGTGATTAGATCATGAGTCAGGGTGACAGAAACGTGTTACAGTAATAATGTTCAATAAATTAGTGACTTGACGTGTCCTACCACTAGGGGTCGTTGTTGCCCACTGTTTGGATGTGCTGGTCTTTTTTTTTTTTCTTTTTTCTTTTTTTTATGTGACTGGCTGTGTCTGCTGTTTGAATGAAAACAGTTGGTCCGTCTTTGCTCTTCCCACTATATGTATTCTGTGTGTGTGTGTGTTCTCATCTCTTACACATGCAGTTACATTTTACACAAGCCCACTTTAAAGATAATAAAGTGGGAACTGCTGCAAGACCTCCACATATGAATGTCTGAATGATTTCTTTTAGGTATGTTAATGAAAATGTGCCTTTTGGAATGTGTCATATGGGTGTTCCTGCATATATATATATATATATATATATATATATATATATATATATATATATATATATATATATATATATATATATATATATATATAGTTGCAGAAGCAAATCTTCATCTTCCCATGCTGCCCTTTGCAACAACAACAAATG